>NC_056746.1:460537090-460607090 GCF_019279795.1 Protopterus annectens
TGGAATGCTCTGACCATTGGTAGGGTTGCCACCTTTCATATGACCTGGATGGGACATTTTCGTGGCACACATTTGAGTTTACAGGCCAACACATACACACAGTCATTTCAAAGGATAGTACTTTAGTTTCATGCTTACATATAAGCTTTTATTGTTGTAGCAGTGTAGTTGCTTATTCTGTTTCGTTTACTTGCTTATTCTGTTTCTTGTAACATATAGATATTTTATATACGGACATACATACTGTATGGGACTATTACACAACATATGGGACATAATTATATCCTACTATCGCAGGACATTTTACATTTATTATGATTTTAGTATGGACACACCTGCCTAGAGGGGGACTGTCCCTCACAATGTAGGACAGGTGGTAACCCAAACCATTGGGCTAGGCTTGGCAATTGGCGGCACGCTAACATGATGCATTTTGCTTCCACTTGGTACGGGCACGGGGTTTTAAATATCTTTGTTTGAGGGACAGGGACTCAATATTCAGCTATGTACCTTTGTGTTTACTTCTTATTGTGGTGTTCGCAATGATGTCTTTTATGCTTTGCATACATTTCAGTATCCACGGACACTGACAGGAGTGATTACTATTAGAAGCAGGCTGTACTAGTCAGCATTTTAGGTTGCACGTATGCAGCCAACATGTTCACTCCTCCGTGCAGCACTTGGACACGCCCCCTGCACTTGTACATGTTTCCTATGCACTTGGCCATTACGGCAGCGCACCTTCATTAATATGCATGTGGTGCTGCTGCACCATCTCTACGTCGCACGGTCGGTGCAAGGCTAACGCCGTCCTTGCGCCGAGCTTCATGAATCCCGGGTGTAAGTATTTTGTTCTTTTAAATATGCAAATGTAAACATTGTTATGCTTATTGGAGCTTTTCACCCTGGGCCTCCACTGAAAAGGGGCTTCTGGCCCAGTCGGACTATTTCCCAGTTAACAAATGTAATAAATAAATAAATACATAAATAAACAAATAAATAAATAAATCTCAAAGACAGACAGAGCTATATCCTTTGGCTTACATTCATGCTCCTTTATTGTCAGTCTGACATTTTGCATTATACTTTTGTTTTCATTGTGGGTGATGTGATGAACTTCTGCTCAGTGCACTAATTAAAATAATGGTCTAAGGTGCTACTTTACTGAGTTGTCAATACATCTTAAGTAAAACACATCTGAATTTCATCAGAATGTCTGTCTGTCTATCTATCTATCTATCTAGCTATATGCATTAGTTGTAGCATGCTTTGGTTACAATGACACACTTTCAAGCATCTAAAACAATAAAGTAAAATAAAGAGGAGTGCTGCACTAAGAAGCTCTGATGTTAGAACTGCAGTTTTAGGCATATTTTATAACTGAATATTCAGTTGTTGTTATCTTAAGGTTGCATAAAGAAACCTATCCCTTTATTGCTAGGAACACCATCTCTAATGCAGTCATTTGGATACTCTCATTTTACTATTTGTTTCACAAAAAATACACATTTTATACTTTTTCAAACTAACAAATAGTATGTGTCTTAACCATTATCTTATGAAATAAGAACAAAAATAATACTGTTTTCTAATGAAAAATAAAAAAAATATGTTATTAAGCTATAGCAAATTACACATTTTAAATGCTTTGACAGGCATTTACATATTTCAGATTTTGTATCTATTATGGTATGAGATGCCAATACACATAACAAAAATACTTCCCCCTTTTTATATTGTTAAGGGCCCCTATTGCCATCCATTCCCATCCTTCAACAACTTCCACCATCTCTGCACGACAGACTAAATGTGGTTGTTGAAGAACTTGGGATGCCTCCTTGGAAAGTTCAGAAATTGTGTACTGATATACAATCTGTCATTTTATTAAATGTTTAAGTGAATTAGTGGAATATTTACAATTTTCCCCAATTTAGGACTAATGTCCCATATTTTTTTTTTTTGCTTTTTCTAGAATTCTTGAGCAAAGAAGTTGATTGATATGATGGGCACATAGCTCTTAACTGTTACTGATTTCACAGAATGGTCATGACTTTGCCTAAGAGTTTTGGTATGTTCCTAATAAAACTGATTGTTTTCTGGAAAATCTTGAGGACTGCAGCCACTAAGTAATGTGAAACATTATAGATTCAAAATTCATATCCTTCAGAAAATGAATTCTGATACAAAATCTGCTATTTTTAACGACTCTCTAGTATATAGGAGCAATATTTAAAATCCGTCCCTGATTTTGAGTCTTGGTCCCCTATTAATTTTTGCTTTGTAACTGATTCCTGAGCTGAGTGGTTGAGAGGTATGTATGGACACTGGCTGCCATTGCAAGCAGGACTGGACTAGTAACTGAGTCTGTAAAATGGATTTGAATGTAATCACTGATGACCCTTATTTCATAATTTTTTTTTTTAAATGTTGTTACACTTGGACATTTGAGAGGTACTTACACAGCTGCAGCTGGGTATGGGGGATGTCTATGGATAAAAATGACTGATCCTGCTCTCACAATCAAGTTTCAGTCTGGCTTTATAGGACAAGTACGCATTTCATTTTCTTTATTCACAGGCAGACATCTTGGGGTATCGACAGTTAATACAGTGACCACATTTGATGAGGTAGAGTGGCTATATGTGGATAAACGTGACTTACCTCTGATGTTTGATTACTGTTTCAAGCAGTCACATATCAGATGTGATAGGAACAGTGTCATACAAAGTACTGTATTTGCTGGAATCAGTGTAAAAATGATCACTGCTATTGCTTGTACTTGTATGAGTGTCTGGTGGGTGTTGCAGTATATTTAAAAGTAACAAGTTGGCTAAAATTTGCTTCACTTTCCTATACAATCTGTTATCAGTATTGTACACAGTACATAGCATGGGCAAGATGCATATGAAAGCAATCAGTCATTGATACAGTGGTGCAGGGTGTTGTCATCTCACAGCACCTGTCTCTCTGGATAAGTGCTTGGCCATGACCCCTTTTACATGGAGAATGTATGTCCTCTTTGTCTCTGTGTGAGTTTTATCTGGGTGCACTGAGAAGACATGCCATAGGAAAACTGGCATTCTTCCAGTTTGCTTGTTGGTAAGTATGTAGTATGTGAGTTTGTGCGTCTTGTGATAGACCTAGCTTGTCAGGTGAAGCGAACATGCATGCACGTGTGTGTGTGTGTGTGTGTGTGTGTGTGTGTGTGTATGTGTGTGTGTCCGGGTGTGTGTGTGAGACAGAATAAATAATGTCACTGAATTTTGTGGAGATGGAAGCAGCTTTGGCTTGCAACATGGGTAACACCTAGCAGGAATACTAGGTATTTCTCCCTATGTGCATGTGCAAGTTACACTGTGAGCTGAAGGGAAGTCAGTGTGCAGAAGCACACTTCCTCTCAGAGGGCAGCTACAGTGAAGCTTAGAAGAGCTGCCACAGGGAACATTATTTATATAAAGTATTATTATATCTGACTGCAAACGAAGGACTGAAGCTCAGATTATTGGTAGATATAAAAACCAATGAATACCTATGCTGTTTTTGTACTACAGGAACATGGGGGGGGGGGTTGGGTTGCAGTCATATGTAGGGGGTATTAAAATGATCAGGTGTGAAGTACCTTCGGTGCATCACTGTTGTCAAGAATTTTGAAATTAAGCTTAGGAGTCATTGGGAAACTGACAAATAGATTTGCTTACTACATACTGTAACATTTTGTTAAACTCTTACTAACCTTCATTAAAGTTTGTCAGTAGTTTCTTTAATTTTAAATAAACAATTCTGTGTCATTTATTATTCAAAAAGGAGTTTTTGTAGAAGGTGAGGTAAAAATTGCTGAAAATGCATTAAAAATTGTGTGTGATTTGGTAACCATATGAAATATCGGGACCTGCTAGAGTGAGTTCCGAAATATGTAGATTGGAATTAGATATACTAAGTCTGAGATGCCATTTCTTGGAATATTTCCTTTTCTCCAAGGTATGGCAATCTCGGAGTTGGTATATATGGGTTCAGGGGGTATAGGTTCTTGCCTCCCCCACATGAAGGGAGTGAAGGGGTGGTGGGCTTGGCTCCCCTGCAATAGAAATATTAAGGAGAAGAGTGATTTTCAAAATTTGCTCTTCTGCTCTGTTTTATCTCTTTTTTTTGGCTTGTTGGTACTCGGCATTTCAAGTGCTGACATTTCAATAGGAAGCCATGCAATTTCCCACTGGCCCTGCTCACTTGATTCTTAGCACATGCTTTTGTTTACTTAAGGTCATCTTCTTCCTCCAACTCTCTTTTAGATTGTCCCTTCTCTTTTCTTCTAACGTTCCCCTCTACTTTTCCCCAGCTGGGTGAGTGCATTTCACTGATTTTAAGTTCCTGATTATGTTGTAATAACTGATAGAATTAAATGTACACATCTGTTTCTGAGCTATTATCTTCCAAGACACAGCATGATTGGATATTTCACTGTTACAAATTTGTTACATTACTAGTACTGTAACAACATCACTGACCCAAACTATCAATTTTTCTTGTAATAATAAAAACACGTAATAGGTCATCATTCGACTGATGGGATCTGATTTCTTTTTCATATATAAGAACCACTTTCTAATCTTCAAAGGCTCTTTTAGGATTACTTGCAGAGTTTAGACAATGACTCTGTAGTTAATATAATATACATCGACTCTACTCTGTCTGGATGTAAGCTTATTTTATTATGTCAGGATTCAGACACCGCAGTGTTCATCAGTATGATGGAAAAAGTGACCCACATCCTTTGCTGGGTTATTGACCTGGGTGTCCATTTAGTTGTAAACAGTAAAAGTTTTCCCTTATTTGAATAACTAGCTTTTGGCTACCCCAAAAAGAATCAGTTTACTATCGGTTAGGGAACTCATTCTGAGACTGTTCCTGTTCTCAGAATCACTCTGAACAGTACAGAATTCCTGATGGAACCTGCTCAAAGCCTGACATTCATCAGATGCATGATGAATGCATGATTGTATGGGAAATTTCTTCTCATGGATGGAAGTTTGTCTCAACAGAACTCAGTACAGCATCTCTTTTTGGCTTGTTCAGTTTCAGCTTCAAATTGCCTAAGGACTCTGGGACTTATAGCAGCATCCATTTCCATGGTTCCTTTACTCAGTTGTCCATGCAGGTGCTGCAGTGGACCTACACGTTTAGGCATGCCAGCTGATCATGTCCTTGGATCAGCTGGCAAGGAATACCTTGACTTGTAAATGACACCTGTGCAGATAACTGCACACCCCAAATCTGTCTCCGAGTAATCTCTATCAAACTCTCTGACCCTTGTGGTGGCTGTAATCATTCCAGCTTCTGCCTTAACATCAAGGGCAGACAGGCCAGGTAGCATGGTCATAGACTAAGTATTTTAGGACTACTTTTCCCCAAGATGTGATAGCTGTGCAGACCAACAACTTGGCTGTGGACTGGGATACCAAGAAGTAAAACGGTATCCACTCCTATCCCCTTTACAGAGAAGTGATGAGGGTATGGGAATGGGTTATATTCATGAACCCCTTTCAGACAGCGAACCACATGCAGAGAGAGAAGCTGCTTGCAGTTGTTCTGTAGTAATCACTCAGCTTTTGTCTGTAGCTCAGAAAATATTCCAGCACTGGAAGATGCCTTGTGTTGATCTGTTTACATTCCTAATCAAAATGCTCCCTTATCACTACTCAGAAGAAATGCCCTAAAGTCATTCTCATGCAGTATATCCCTCAAGTCTTCTTAAAGCCTTTCTTCTCTTTTCCCCTTATTCTGAGATTCACCCAGAAAGCTAGACAGTGCAAAGCCAAGGTCATTCTTATAGCCCCTCTGTTGCTCATACCATGTTTTCTTCCTCTACTTTAACATTACCTCATGGAGAAGTCACTATATCTGAAGCCTTTCTGAGCTCTGCTGACACTCCTTTTAGCTAAATATTACATAGATCTTAATATATTTCATCTTTGAATAATAACTAATATATGGCAGCAAACATTTTTTTTAGCATGCAGACTTGCTTAACATTTCCAGAAGTTGCAAGATTTTATTTTTATTGTGGATGTCACATCTCTTTTGATGTGAGATGTTAGGTAGAACACATATAAGGGATAAAATGGAGCCCCTTCTTATTGAACGAATCTGTCTTCTTATTAATCTTCTGTCTTCCTGTCTTTTTGAGGTGGTTAGGAAGACTGTGGCTGGAAAGAGGGTTGGAAGGAAGGACTTAGAATTGGATGTTGCTGGGGATGGTGCAACCATTCGGGCCTAAGGTAGCAGCGGTCGGAATGTCTGTGGTGACAAGAGGATGGTCAGATGAAAGGACTGAGATGTAAATGTTGCTGGTGATGCATGGAGGTAATGGCGGGGTGATGGAAGTAGTCCATATATCGTGCATGTTTTAAGCTTCTGGTCTTCGGTTGGCTCCTTCACTGTTGCTGTATAAGTATATTTTGTTGATTCTTGCATATGTTGTTGTGTTTCTGTTGTGCTGTTTTTGTGCATGAGCTTGGAGGAATGAAATTTTGCTCAGCTGTAACTAGGATATGGTTGAATGACAATAAAGTTACTTTTTAACTTTGACTTTTGACTTATCTGCTAACTGGAAAATGAGTCCATTGTCTCCAGATGCCCTGGATAAGAGCTCCACCATTATAGCATTGACAGAAGATAGGTGTAACACTACCAAAAATTACTAATTGTAATACTACATAACAGGGTGCAGTCATACAGACTGTGTACAGTATCAATACATTTACAAACAGCAGCATTTAGTTATATTAGATTTATGTAACAAATATATAATACCTTTGGAATTAGAATTTTTTATTACATGATCAGAGTTAGGGCAAAGGAATAAAGAAGTGGGGGGGTTACAAGTTGTTAGGAGAGTGAGTGACATAATGTGGAGCTGGAGAGGAGGGAAGTAAATTAGGAGCTGAGTGACAATAAAGGAGCAGTCAGTAGTTCACTGAAGCCAAAACCCAGCAGTACATTGTTACTGCATGAGAATCAGCAACTTGAATATAGTCTGTAACCTGCAGAAACAAGAATTTGGTGTAGATGGAAGGCGGGTTTTGGCTGTGTTATCCTGAGTATAAAAATTCTGAAAAACAAAAGGTCAGAATGGTAAACATTGTTGTACATTCCTCCCCTACAGAGAAACTTTTGAGATGCTTCAGGAAGTCTGAATAACATATGAGATGAAATTCTGTCTCCTGCCAGCTGCTATTGTTTCTAAATCTGTAAACAATAGTCACGGATGGAGTATGGATGACAAGGTTAAAAGAAGGGAGGGGGTGGCTTAACTTGAATCCCCTACCCAAATAATCAGTGCAAGCAGAATTCATTTGGGATTAGAGTAAAGTTCCAACATTTCTTTCCCTGAAATCTGGGAAGCAGAAGGTCATTTTTTTCCAAGAATCCCTCTACTGATTTAGAGATAAAATGGGCTACATGGAATCCCTCATCTGTACAGTCTAAAGTTCTCTGGCTTGCAGCCATGCACAATCTCATGTGGAGGTTGTAAATGACCACTGATTCATTTTTAGAAAATCTGTTTTTAATTTTCTGTACAGTATATATTAATCTGCTGATGCACATTTTCAGCTGTAGTATTACAAAAGGGAATAACTGGTCACGTTGGTACTGGTGACCTCACTGACCACTAGAGGGGAGGTTCTGCAGTGTTTGCAGCATCAGCACAACTCATAGTGGACTCATTTTCTTTCTAATGTTATCTTGTATTGTACATTTTTTTAATTTTAGCAAGTATACAAAAGCCATTAATTGAAATGACAGTGAAGTAATGCATCTGATTTATTTTTGTACTAACAACTGCATGCCCAAGTCTCTGATGAATCAGGATTACATTTGAAAATGGAAGAGAAACAGCAAAACAAACTACAGAGCATGAGTTTTAGGAGAACTTTGTTCAGTGAGATAGGACTGAAGCTGGGAGATTGCTTAATGGCTTGAAACAGGAATGGGTAAAATGTAATTTTCATGTAATCTAATGTTTAATCAAACCAGCTATACATTTTTTTCTGCAGCAGAATATCAGCAAATGGAAGCAGAAAATACATCCAAGATCTTCCATGGATATTGTTTTGTGACAATGAGAAAGAAGTGTCCCCACAAAAATTAAGAGCAAACCTTTTCGAAAGTGGGTGGTGGCTATGGCTGGAAAACTGGACAAGTTTGCAAAAACAAAAAAATAAAAAAATAGTATTTAATAATAAAAAATAAAAATAATAGCTTTATATAAGTACACGATTTGGGGCCTTTTATTTTATAATGGAATGACATAAGATGATATATGTTTTGCATGATAACATTCATTGTACTTGACCTTATCGAAATTCGCACTTTCAAAAAATAGCCTTGTTGAATATGCAGAAAATGGGCTATAGTATAAGTAGCACCATTTGAAAATATATAAAAACACAAAAAAAGGTAGCCACTCACACTATCTCGTCATGAGTTATGCAGAAAAAACTATCATTGTTTTGCAGGGGATAAACACCCCTTCACCCCTTATACCTCTTAACCTAAATAACTCTGAGATTGCACAACCACTGGGAAGAAAAATACAACTATTCCCTTTTCCACAGTTATATGAAATTTCAAAGTTGTTATGTTTTCCCTATTCAATACTGTGTAATTTGGAATTGCAGTGCTCACTATGCTTTTAAGTATTGCTGTAGTCAGTGACTACATTATTCTTTAAATTTGGATCTCAAGGGTTTGGTATCCACAACTGTTAGCATCAAAAAGGTCAGGTAGATCCATAATGTAGTGTCACATACATTTTTGTTCTGCAATAAAATGCATGTAATTAAAAATACATTACAAATAAAGAAATAAGTAAAATGATATGCATATAAAGAGGGGGAATTATGGGGAACACTGTGTTGTTTATGAACTTTTGGATGGTAGTTTTGTAGGAAACAGTCTGACATTGTACTAACTGTTGCTAACATATCTACATATTCCACTCTTATACAAGGGATAATCTACCTGCAGTCTGACCTTTCAAGGTACGAGTGGATCTTCCTGTCCATCTAGGAACCACTTTAGGTTGCACCAGTTTTTTCAGTCTTTTATTTGAATGGGTAAATCAGTGGACCATGGAGATGTTACTGAGGGAGAGGGTGGTGGAGCAGGGAGGTACACATACTATCATACGTTTACTTTGCAGATAATATGACAGTGTTGCTCTAGATGGCTTCTCTGTAAACACACTTAAGCAGGGAGGGTAAATTAATATTTTTGAACTAATATAAAAGAGACCCATAAGAAGGTGGCACATAATCCAGTAGAGGAAGAATCAGATGAACTTGGGAAGGGAGGAGGCCAAACAAGAAGATGCTTATTAAGGGACAGAACTAAGGTTTATGAGAAAAGAATTCTTACATTTATAAGTACAGCAACAGAGACTGGGTTTGATATTATTGGTCCATACAGTGATAGATTGCCCTTTCTGGAATGAGACAAGAGTAGAGAAGAATGTATAGAATGTAGAAGCAAGAGTCTGAGAAGTAACTGGGTAGGTCATTTTCAGGTTATATATGCAGTAACCCTCTCAGAAGTGCTGTCTATCTGTGGAATAAAAGGAGGTAAGAGTTTACTGTATTATGGATCGTAATAAGTACCTGAAAGTATTACATTTCTCAGAATGCTGGGCTCATTTGGGGAGTGTAGTTATATCTAAAGAGATTCAGGGCTGTGTGTACCAGGATGTTTGCACTGGTCCAGTAAATGAAATAGAATTTAACTGATACGTTTCATAGATTAGAATTTTCACAAAGTAAATTGGAAGCATGAGATATAAGTACACGACTTTTTCTGAAGTAGAAGACAGAATATTCTAGGTGAAGACGTAAACAGACAACGAGACAGATTGTAATGCAGAAACTGAAAGTGTTTGTAAGAAGAAGAAAATGTTCCTTGGTAAGGCCTTAGAAATGAGGGTAGTGTAAATTTTGGCAACATCTCCTGTCCTCGTGGTTCTGAAGGAAGAAAAACACTTGGACACCAGGGCAGTCATTGAAATATGATACATTGAAACAAATGAGAAGGGAATATGACACCCAACTACAGTAGCAGCAGTAAGTGCTAATGCCATTTAATTGAATGAGCTCCACTGAAAACCATTTTCAGAGAATTGGAGTTTACTTTCTCCCTGTGTGATAAATGGTTGGCTGAAAGTATTTTTAGCATAATTTAATCACTTAAAAGGTCCTCACACATATTGCTGTTGGTGAATTGACTTACAAAAAAAAAAAAACAAATACCCAGGGTGCTTGCATTTTAGGGTAAATAATCTTAAAGAAAAGAAAAAAATATCAGGAGAAGAAGGAGCCCTATATGTATTAATTTTGAAATGAGTAGAACAGAAATGTAGAATAAGGTAAAGCTTAAGTCAGTATGGGGAACATTGCAATCTAAAAATAACAAAGCAGCATCTGTGGAGGTGATATAGAAATCAGCAATTTAGAAGAAATATATCTTGTTGAGGAATTTGCATTAGTAATAGCTAACAGAAAAAAAAAATAGCTAACATTTATGTTAAAAATATTTTTATAGTGGGGCAAGATGTTTTGCCCTCATCCCATGACTAAATATAGTAGCTCAAAGTCACTCCACATCAGCTGTAAGAGAATACTCCTTAACTAATGAGGTGAAGCAACCATGGCATTACTATTGCTGCAATCGTCAATGATTTCTGTATATCAGAGTTTTTGCCATGATGTTAAAGTTTACAATTAATGCACCTTTGAAAGCAATATTTGAATGTTTGCCAGCATTCAGAGCCATTGCTAAGGATGTAGCCAGGAACTCTATAATTGGTAGTGCCTACAATGGCCAGTCTTTTATGGTGAATGTTGGAACCAGTGATAAAGTTGCAGTTTTTAGATGTGGCTCTTTGAAGTCAAGCAGAGTATCTCATGTATGCTAGATGGAAACAAGTGACTGCTACATATATGCATGCATCAGTTTAACACAGCCTTAACTTTATGTCAAATGATAACTGCTAGGTTTGGTGAGAGAATGTCTAAAAAAATGTATTCAGTGAATTATTTATTTACCTGGTGGATGGCTTGGTCATCAGACCCTTTTCAGCCATGATCTGAGCTCCATGAAGAGCACAAAATAAATGCATAAACAGTAACATAATGTCGACAGTATGTTCCATAAAGCATAGAATGCATGAGATGAACAATAAATAATGCACATTAACTAAACATAGTTAATTGATAGAATTTGCAATGCAATAGAACAGGCGCACATACCACAGAATTGTACCTTGCATGACAAAATGAATTACCAGACTAGGTACTTATATTATTATAAAGCATGTTATAAAGTAACAAGAACAAAATTGTTTGGGAGATAAGCAGTGCTAATCACTGTCTTTTAAACACTGAGTGGAAATAGTATTTACTAGACAAGCTCACCCAGACTCTGCCACAACTTACTATAAGGGAAAGGTTACTTTATTTTAGCTTTCTTGTATTTCGTGTTGCTTTATTGCCCTCTTTTATTTTGTATATTCTGATTCATTTTCTTTACATTGTGTTTTACTTGTATTCTGCTTTAAATTGCATATTTAAACTAGAAAAGAGACCACAGCTGTGTCTCTTGTGAGTCACACAGAAATTAAGCTTTTCCATACCCTCTCACCCTGGTGCTGTTGTGTTTTTAAACTCAACTATCTTTCTAGTTGCCAGATCCTAATGTTAATTTGACCACATATCTCCTTCCCTCTCATATTTCATTGGCTATTGTGAGTAAACACACAATTATCATTTTGTGAAATCATTACCCTTCACCTATTTTAACTTATTGGCCATCCCACTGTATTTCATAGAACCAGAAAACAAAGTGTCCACCCCTTCCAATCTAACTTGCCCTTTTAAAATTAGTGACTTTCCATTAAGATAGCTGAAGCTTAAGTTCCGTCTCTTTCATATCTAACTGCTTAGTGCACAATGCAACTCTTAGGTTGTTAACCCAATTTTCCATCCAGAGAGATCTACGCCTGGCACACAGGCATTGTCAGACCCCACTCTGATGGACCTCCTGCATATACACAAAACAAACAGCACCAGAATTACCCATTCTAAAGACTTAAACCTTGCCTGTGATATAAATTGTCTGTGCTTGACCTTCCTGATTAGTCTGGCATGTACCAGGAAAAGGGGACAACAAACAGGTTGTGGCCTGCTTCTCATCTTGGGATTGGTGGTGCTGTTTTGTGTTTGATGGGAGAAGAAGCAAAGGAGCATTGTATCCCAGCAGAGTGAAGCTGGGATAGGACCAACACTAGTAGTAGCCAGGCAATAGCCAATCAGGCGACTCCCCTCTTTTCATCTTTCTTGACAAGCTAATTATGTCTCTTCATTCAGTACTGCTTGCTTTGCTTCTAACTTCAGACTATCTGCCTAAATATTTTATTCATAAATCATCAGACTCTCCTTATTAGTTTCCCCTCAAGTGTTTGGCAGTGTCCTGTATAACCACAGACACCTTGAGTTGACATTTTTTCTACACAAGCACCATTTAAATTTCAACAATACTTAGTTGCACACAAGACAACTAATTTGCAGTGACAAGCATTGCCTCCAGAGTTACAAACCAGATACTCCTGACATTACTTTATATTCTCACTTCTAGTGTCTAATCAATACAAAAAAATGTATCTGCCATTTGGACGGCGCAGTGGTGCAGCAGTAGTATTGTCATCTCATAGCAAGAGGTTCTCCAGTTCGATTCTCAGTTGGGGCGCCTTCTGTGTGGAGTCTGCATGTCCTCCCTGCATTCGTGTGGTTTTCCTCCAGATACTCTGGTTTCCTCCCACATTACAAAGGCATGCATCTGGAGCACTTCTCCCTGGGCCTCCGCTGAAAATTGGCTTTGTTCCAAGTCAGACTTTTGAGGTAAACAAATGTTAACTAAAATAAAATATGTTGCTATGGATATGAACTTTCCACTATCTCTGTTACCAGCTTAGTGGATATGGGCATCCTGATGCAATATAGAAATTACCTCAAGTTTATTGGCAACTAGTTAATTCTCAAACAAACTGATATAGTATGTGAGGGATATATTTATGCAATGTCACTGGAAGCAAAGCTCTCACATAAAAGCATTCTTAATGTTAATAAGGTTGTCAGTAGTATAAACTCTGCACCCATCGCACACTTCAAAGCAGAAACATAGACCTGCATACGCTGAGGCACTTAAATCTAACCTTCCTAAACCTTAGAGACCTCATAGACAAAGTACAAATAGCAAACACCCTCAGCAATCCTGAATGCACTCTTTCAAAACAACACCCACATCAGCACAAACAGCCACATCTCATGGAGCCTCTACGCCTAATCCCATAAGACAAGCCATCACAAGCCAAGAAAAGGAGAAAGTCATGTTCAGTTGCTTAGCAGGAGCCAGGATCCACCACATTACACATGGACTCAGGTCATTGACCAAAAGTACCAGTATGAATCAGTCATAATCCATGTGGGTGTAAATGACCGGAAACGTACCTCCCTAGACTATATGAAGGGAGATATCATGAAGATCTTGGAATTTGTGTTCCTGGCTGGTATGAGCCTAGCAATAAGCAGCATGTTATCTTCTCCAAGGATGATGCCACAATATAAACAAAAGATGACTGACTATAATAATTGGCGTAGTTTTTGGTGTCATTCTAATGGAGTGCAGTATTTGTCAGCATAGAACAAGATGGTAAACAGACCATGCTGCTTTGACAGGGATGGTCTGCACCTCTCCTCTCTAGGCTTTTGAATATTAGCTAAAACATTGTTCTCCCACACAGTGCTCTTTTTATGAAATGCCAAACTGAAAGTAAGTCCGACATAGCAAATCAAAATCAAGAAAATCTAAAGGTGTTACTGTTCAATGCTAGGAGTCTAAACAAAAAAATTACAGTCCTTAGTAGCTCTCTTCACCCTAGAGAATGCTAATGCCTGTGTGATCACTGAGACATGGTTTAAAGCTATGGAGAGTACACCAAAAGTGCAAAGTTATATTGCCTTCTGCACATTTAGATCAGCTACTATACAGACAGGCACTAAAGTTGGAGGTGTCTCGATTTAATATCAGAAATAAATATACCTCAAGGCTGGTCAGTCAGGACAATGCACTTGAGGTTCTCCACATTCAGATCACTATAGACAAAATCCAATTCTACTTCCTTGTAAGCTATAGGTCTCCCTCTATGACTCAGAAAACCCATACCATGTATTTAAACTTATTGGAAACACTTACCCAATACCATATTTATGGGTGCCTTTAATTACCCAACTATTAACAGGGAATCATATACAACACCAAACGTACAGACACAGAGATTCCTGGATTTTGGAAACACAAACTCTGTGGACCAGATTGTCAATACACCAACAAGGTTTTTAACCATACTGGATCTCGTCCTCACTAATATGGGAGAATGCTTTACATCCCCTAGTATAATATCTTCTCTGTTAAGGTCAGACCACAAAATTGTCTCCTTTGAAGTAAAAATAAAATCTGAAACCCCAGCTTACCCTGGAATATTCAGGAACTACTCTAAGGCTAACTTTCTGCTATTAGCTCATAACCTGGCAAAATTTCAAGCCCCTATAGATCCTCAGAACACTACTGCCTATGCAGAACTTGTCACATAAATCCTATAGAAGCATGTTAATAGCTGCATATAGGCAACTGTACCCACAAGGAAAAAGCACAGAACTAACTCAAAAAAAAACAAGCCACTCTGGTGGAATCACATCAGTAGGCTGTATAACATGACGAAAATCATGGATAAAATTAGGAGGTGCAGCACCCAGCAGGATAAAAGCACTCTCATCAAACTAAAACAACTCAGAGAGCAAATAAAGTCTACCAAATCCAAATGGGAGGTAAATTTGGCCTCCCAGGCCAAAGGCAACCACAAGGTATTCTTTAGCTTTGTCCACAACCTCAAAGGCAATACACAATTGTGTGTACAGTTCATTGTAAATACAGCCACCTCTACTGAGCCAGAAGATATAGCAAACCTACTGGCTGACAAATTCAGCTCCAATACCTCTCAGACTCTTAGAGCAAGAAATCTAGACAAAGCCATAAATAAAAGTGGGACAAAGGCCCAAAAATAGGGATATTTTTTTAAATATTGCTCTTACAAACTTAGAAAGTTGATAGAATAACATGTTTTGCATTAGCATGGATTTTCTGAAGAATATAAAGTCTGAAACTCAAGTGTCTGGCATTATTTTCTAACTTCAGTTTTTAATGATTTATCACTAATTTGCTCAAAAACCACAATTTTATGAAAAATGGATAAAAAAAAATATGAAGCCAAAATCTGGATATTCTGCGAAAATCTGTACAGTTGAGAGGTATGGACCACTCTCTCCCCCTCAACCTTTCCTCATGAAATACCATCAGATATAACTCCCTCTTCTATCACTAGTGAACAGGTCCTTAATGCTCTCTCTAAGGCCAAGAACACTGCATCAATGGGCCCAGACAATTTCCCAGGATACATTCTAAATAGCATGAAACATGAACTATCAAGCCGCCTGCAACTGCTATTCAACTGCAGTCTCCAAACAGGCTTCGTGTCTCATGAATGGAGAACAGCAATAGTCATTCCACTGCACAAAGGTGGGCTGTCTATAGACCCTGGAAACTACAGACCCATAAGTTTCACTAGTCTCATGTGCAAAGACATGGAAAGAATTATCATGGAAATGATCAATAATGACATAGTAAACCTCTACACAGTGGACCCAACCAAGTTTGGTTTAGTGAAGGACAGGTCATGTCTACTCAACCTGGTGGACATCTTTGAGAAGGTCACCAAAGCAATGGATAAAGGAAAAATGTTTCACACTGCCTACCTTGACCTGGCCAAGGCATTTGACACAATCCCCCACTCAGGCATTGTTGACAAACTTAAGAGGTAAGGTACAAACACTTATGTTAACCAGTGGATAGCCAACTGGCTCACAGACTCGTGCCTCATGAATGGAGATTGGCAACGGTCATCCCACTGCACAAAGGTGGGCTGTCTACAGACCCTGGAAACTACAGACCCATAAGTTTCACTAGTCTCATGTGCAAAGCCATGGAAAGAATTATCATGGAAATGATCAATAATGACATAGTAAACCTCTACACAGTGGACCCAACCAAGTTTGGTTTAGTCAAGGGCAGGTCATGCCTACTCAACCTGGTGGACTTCTTTGAGAAGGTCACCAAAGCAATGGATAAAGGCAAAATGGTTCACACTGCCTACCTTGACCTGGCCAAGGCATTTGACACAATCCCCCACTCAGGCATTGTTGACAAATTTAAGAGGTTAGATACAAACACTTATGTTAACCAGTGGATAGCCAACTGGCTCACAGACAAGACTCAGGAAGTTAAAATTGGGGAGACCACCTTTACAAAGATGCCAGTCACAGATGGTGTCCTTCAGGATCAGTCCTGGGACTGTTCCTTTTGGCATATACTTCTATGATATCAAGACCAATGTCACTGGCCTCTGGCTGACTAAATTTGCAGATGATTGCAAATTAGGAGCTGTCATTGAATCACCCACTGACACCTGGAAGGGCTGGCACAGACAAACAACTGGTGCCAGAGCCATGGACTAAAACTAAATGCCAAAAAATGCATAATAGCATCCTTCGGGAAGTCATCCACCCATGGTAGCTATTATATTGACAACACAACCAAAAGAATTGACCAAGTAGACAGGAATTTGAGGGTACAGATAGACAATAAAATCATTTGACCATTGCATGTCTACAATAATGAGGAAAGCATTCTATGTTGTGCAACTTTTAAACAAAGGTATGGCATCTAGGTCCAATTAAGTCATTGTTCCACTGCACGTAGCATTCATTAGACCTATCATTGAGTACAATGCTGCCTTTGGTATGTACCTAAGCAAGCATATTTAACAATTGCAACATCCGCAGAGATTCCTCACTAAATGAATACAGGCATAAGTAACATGTCCTATGCAACCCACTTCAAGTCCATATGCCTTTAGACTGTTTCCTACAGGTTGTTGAGGGGATATCTATGGCTGGCATACAAGGCATTGCCAGACCATACTCTGATGTACCTCCTGCATATCCACAAAACAAACAGCACTAGAATTATGAGTTCTAAAGCCTTAAACTTTGCCTGTGATATAAATAGGACATGCTGGAGAGACATGTATGTATCCCAAGACTACCCCTTCTCTGGAACAGGCTCCCCATACATGTGAAGCAGAGTTCCTCCCTAGCCTAATTCAAGTGTAACTTGGACAACTGGATGTTGAACAGGAAATTCATCCCTGGTTTGGCACCTATGTCTCCAATGGACACAGGCAGTGGTTAATTTTCCAGGCCTCTGCTTGTAAATGTTTCACCTCCCCAAGCCCCTGCTTACACTTATCAAGGGTACCAGAACTTGTCAGAGATTTGGGATGCATGGCTAGGTTTAAAAAGACCTTTGTGGTCGTTAGCCTAGTAAACACATGTAAACACGTATGAACTTATGAACCTACTAATAGTGCTGTGCGTGGAGCTTCTTACACAGTCAATGCTGTTTTAGCTGTATCTTGAAATCTTCTGCTGTGTTCTGATTATATATAACAGATGATGACTGATTACATCTAGATGGCCCAGTTCTAGAAAAGCTCTCTCCCTTATTGCCAGACCAGTCAGTGGTCTATTCAATGTTAAGTGCATAACTGCTGATGCCTCTGAAGGAATAAATAGCTCTCTGGCCGAGGTAGTCGACTGTGCTTGAGGGCAGGGTTCAAGTTTAAAAATTTTAATGACACGGGTGTCCATGAAGTGGAGAGCTCTAGCAGTCACTGATAAAAAAGTGGCAGTTAGAAGCTGGACAGTAGGAGCTATAGGAGAAATGAAATATTGACATCCATGAAGCATAATGCATTTGTAATTAACAAAATAGAAAGTAAAAGAAAATCCACTAAAAATGTGCTAAATTAGAACTGAAGAAGTGTGCATTCAGTAAACTTTGGAAATATTACCACAACATGATCTGAATAATTCTACTTAGGAAGGAAGCTACTGGGCAGGGTGACAATAAAGTAATGCGAAACTGTAAAGAATGTATGATCTATTAAAACCTTTTATTGGCTTGTTACAGAAAGAACACAGGGCAAAGATAAATTAGTTACATAAAGGAATCATTTAAATGTATAGTAATTATACTGGGTATGCCTTCCCCTCTCCGTGTGTGGAATTTTTCTATTGTTTTCTGATGTTTACTTCCCTTTTCCTCAAGTTTTACAGTATGGCCTTTGCCTTATACAGCACAATAAATCTTTATAAAGTGTTTGACGGCTATGCTACTTATGTGTGAATGTCTATACATCTTTTTTAACTTCATTTGCTGTCTTTTTATGGACATATATATGGCAGATACTTCTAATTATTTTATATCTATCTGTAGACAGGTATTTATCTATTTTGGAATATTCCAAAAATGGCAATCTCAGACTTAGTATATGTATAATGTTTGGTTATTCTGTCTCCACATTCCAGAATTAGATCTTGTGAGTCCCGGCATTTCAAATGGTTACCATTGTCAACTCCATTGGGTACTAATTTCCATTCAGATGAGGATCCATTTACCTTAATCATTACAGAAATTCTTCAGGTGTGGTAGTAAAGGCCATGGCTTCATGCCAGACTGTAGCCAGAAGGTTCCTTGAGGTACTTGGCTTAGCCATACAGCTGCTGCCATGGTTTTACTGGCTGGTGGCTCACTTTTATGTATGAATTTTACAGTGAGCAGGTAAGACAGAGGGGCCAGACCTCAGACAGTCTGGATCATGTTACCCATTTATCACGTTGATTTGGTATGGTGGTGTTCTGTTGCTTTTGGCTCTATGCACAACTTTTTCATATCTTTCTTTCATTTTTCAGCAGCAGACCATGACTACCTATGCTTCCATGTCAGGACATAATGTTTCATCCATGATTTCTAAACAAATTAGATGGCTTGAATTCCCCCAGCTCCTTCTTCTCTCTCAGCTACACCTCACATACACTCTACTAAATAAACCCACAGCCTGTCCCTCTCTTTCTTCCTTAGTATCCCCTTACATCCCACCACGTTCACATCATAGCTCTGACAAGAACCTTCTAGACATCTATAAACCAAACAGAAATATTGGAAAACTCCTCTACAAAAACTCAGTATCCATACTTTGGAATAGGTTCCTCCTAACATCTGAAACATTAATAACAGCAGCTCCCTCAAAACAAGCTAAAAACAACCTCCTGAACTCAAGATCCTGCCATTGTCACAATCCTCCTTAATTTGCATTTCCTCTCCAATTTTACATCCACCTCTCTTCTGCTTCTCAGAATATGTTGATCATATTCTCTCTATTCTTGCAAATGGAAAACTTACTAGCTCATCCCTGAACATCTACCCTCTGTACATGGCAAAAAAAAAGAGTTTATACATTTCATGCACTTTGTTAGTTGTATATATTTATGTGTATTTTTTGTACCTCTGTTATTTCTTTGTTTTTTTTTCCCAATGCATATCTACTTTGTCTTCTTTCTATGTAATTTCATAAATCTTTGTATGTATTCTGGAACTTTTCTCTTCGGGGTCTCCACTGAAAAAGGGCTATTTCATTTTAGTTAGACTAACCCGGTTAACAAATCTCAAATAAATAAATACATTTCTGTAGGCATCTAAGAATGCTAAGTTTGAGCAGTTGCCAGTCTGCATATTAATTGGATGAAAAACTTGCCAAATAATGATCGTTTACAGACTTTCTTGAACACATTGCTGTATTCTCATTACTACTTTTCGCTATCCATTTAATATTAAGTATCTGTTTATTGCTTGGTTGGTTGACTGGTATACTGCTTAAATAAGTAAGAGCCATATATTACATTTACCTGATGGCAGAAGAAAACACCCTAACTAGTCTGTGCTTTCATTTCATTTAAGATTCCACCCCTTTTCCAGCCCTCCTTTTTCCACATCCATTATCCACCTGTCCCATGCCAAGTTGACTGCCTACATGGATTCTCTCTCCAATACCCATTCTGACAGCCCTTCCTATGAGTTTCAAATCCTCTTTGTGAAAAGTACTTTTGCAGCTCCATGGAGTAGTTGACCTCTGCAATTGGCTAGATGTGCCAAAACTCTCAACCCAACCCATAAGGTTCACAATGATGCCTTCATATTTCCCTGGCAAGATCATATGCATGCATATCATGTACCCCCTGTTTCTTCTGCTCCCTAGCGTGACAAACTTCAGCTCCTTTTATTTCTGATGACATTGCTTCCCCTCTATTTAAATTCAATTCAGGCAGTGTTCCTCTGTACTCCTTCAGGCAGCTTGATGATTCTTTCATTTTATGGCTTCCAGAACTGTAAACAGTATTCAAGATGCAATCTGAAATGGTCCAGTTGAGTGGAAGCCTTAGTTCTTAGGTTCTAGAGAGTTTACCCAGCATGTTTTTCAATGCTGCCTTGGACCTATCACTGTGACGTGGTGATCCACTCAAATGTGATCAAAACCTTATGATCTTTTTCCTTCTCTGTTGTCTTCAGTTCCGCTCCTCATCTGAAACTTCACTTCAAGGTTGCTGCATCCCAGGTGCAGCATTTTATGTTTGTTTTCCATGAACCTATTGGCATCTTTCTGTCTACTTGATCAGCATTTTTCCAAAACCTTCCTTAAGAATTTCCACTTGCCAAACCCTGCATAGCTGAATCTATGTTTGTGCCATCACTGAAGAGGCTGATTATGTTTTCTTTTGCCGTGGCTATGTCTGAAGCAAACACATAGAAAATAGTGGACCCAGGAAAATTAGCTGTAGCATCTATCTTGTTACTTTCCCTGTTTTCTGACATTGCATATATTATTCAAACCATTTGAATCCTGTCTTTCATCCATGTGGCTCTCTCATCTCAGTATGACCTACAAAGGCTGCATTTTTTATTTATACTGCACCTACTGCGAAAATTGGTTAACAATGAAACCATACAGAATTTAAATACGAGTTCTCTTTTAATTTCTGTTTATTAGCTTACTTGTTATTGGCACTTTATTGCAACTGTATAAAACAAGTGCAATGCAGGATCCTGGAGATGACTGACAAATTCTCCAAAAAAAAAAAAAAATCTGCTAAAAGTATTTTACAAGTTGAGCCTGTAAAATAAACACTTTGGTGGTGCAGAGGTGTGACTATTAATTTATTAAAGGCTTAGTTTGTGGTTGATTTCCTAAATGTAGATACTTAAGGAAGTTTCTCTTAGAGGAAGGTTTTCCTAGTGTCTTCTTCTGGAAGTTTGTTTTCCTCACACCTCAATATTTAGTTGATATGCTTGGTTACTTAAAAAGGTGGTGCAAGTGCTGATTATTGATATAGTTCAGGAATAATTCTATATAGGAAATGTATGCTGAATTATTCCTGCAACTGTTTAATATGCAATTTCCAATTGGTTGTTGTTGAAAAATGTCCTGGGGAAAAAAAAAAAACGGAACCAGTTTTAAAAGCTGCATTTTGTTTATTTTCAGATTTTTTTCTTCATGTAAGTAAATTATGTTGGCTAGATGATTTTTAATAATACATAATCACAGAAATATTATTTATTCTATACAAAAATTTGCTTGTTAAAGTCATGCCCCTTCTATGCTGCTTATATTTCTCTATTATGTCTGTTATACAGGCATTAATTATATGCCATTGCCAAAATAAACAAACTGATACAAACATATATAACAGGAAATTATTGCAGATGTTAACATAGTTATATATTTTAACAGTGAAAGTTTCATAACTGGTCTGATTTATTCGTGATTAGCTCATGTGGTGTTCATGCCAACCTGCAGATTCCCATTAAGAGATTACTGTCCCCTAAAACAGAAACTTGTCCCAACAGACAGAATTAGTGATCTGGTTACATTAGTCTGTGACTGGTTATTCTGAAGTAACATACAATGGCCGAGCATCCAAAATAAATGTTTCATGCAGAGACTCACTACAGCCTGTGGAAGTGATTTCTTTCCTAGAACTGTGTGGGAGCACCGTGATTGCTTGAGAAGGTTGATGCAAGATGCTCATTGGTTATATACAGGAGCCAGGAAATAGCTAATAAGAATTATGATATGAATTACGCACAAGTCTTACTATCTGTTGCTTACTCACTGATTGATAATCTGTGCTTTTTTTGTCCTTAAACAGAATCCTGTATTGATTTTCAAATTATTCTTGTTCGATATTTAGCTACATAGCTTGTGTTGAAGGTATCATGTTTGTTTGAACTTAGAATGTGAGATTTAAAAAAAAGACATGTCTGATCTATTTGCAGAGTGCCTCTGTTGCATGCAGTGATTGTATTTCAGAGCTGTTTTTGTCTGTGGGGATTTTGACAGGATAACCCAAATGACATATGTTTCCACAGACATATTGCAATAGTTCTAATTGTTCTAGACATCAGAAACCATAAACACTGAACTACGAGCAAGAACTGCTAAAAGTATATGCAACTTAATTAAAAAAAAATTCAACCAAATCTGGAGAATAAAAGATATCTACACTACATTGTGTAAATTGTATAAGAGAGAACAACCAAAAAAAAGATAAGCATCCCATCTTCAATAATACAAAAGTACAATTACAGATATGTCTGTTGAGATAATAAGCCTATCCTTGTTTTGTACTTTTGGTTGCATGCATTGCCTTAACATGCAATGCCTGAATCTCCCCGGTGGAAAAAAAAAGCTTTAAAAACTATGCAACTAAAATTAAACATAACAGATTTTAGTTTACTGTTATATATGCTGCAGAATAAAATACATCAAATATATGAGGCAATGTCATATTCAATGCTGAACTGCAAGATAAATTACATAAGTATGTTTGCTCTTGTAAAATGCCAAGTTTAATAGTTTTAGATTTAAAAGCCTAGTACAAGAGGAACACAATCCTACAGACGTACTACACAGGATTAGGAGCACTTACCAAAATTGTGATTCCTCAGACACTGATAAAAATGTATTCAGAATTGCAGTTTATATAAATTTAGGAAAGAAGCATTATCTAAGCATGATTTTTCATTAAAAAATCTCATTACTTTTGCTTAATAGTTAGAAATACTTGAGCTACTCACAAGGAAAATAAAATGTAACATGTCAGAAAGTATGACTGTAGTTAAATATAGCCAAGCTCTATTACAAAATGAAAGGTTAAATCAAAAGAAGCAGGATTAAACTAAAACAATACAGTCTATATTATAAAAGTGAAATGTGACACCTTAGTCTACAGATACTGTAGAGCATCCGAGGCAAAATCACATGTTAATTAGCAAGAGATTAAATCATTTTTTCTAAAGCTTCTTAATGGCCTAATATAAACTCAAGGATGCATAAAATAAATAAGACATATTATAGACCTCAGAATTAAAAAAAATATATATATCAAAACAGATCATGGATACAAAACATCGCAATACAAAGTTAAAATCAAGTTGAAGTTAAGTGCCAGGAAACAAGCAAGCATATTTATGTCTGCAGAATATATTGAAGTGGGAATAATGCAAAACCAGTTGAGGTGTGTATTAGACTAATAAACAAAGATGTTAAAATGCTCTTCAGTAGACTTAATACACAATGACATATTTATTACACAATTAAAACCAAGACCATAATTATGAAAAAGCTTATTCAAAAATACTCACGTGCACCTCAGGCATAGCATTGCCAACAGAAAGTTGATTTAGGGAGAGATACAAATAATGGAAGAACCACAACAGTTTTCCCTTTAATGGCAGGCTAAGTATAACCTATAATGAGTAATTCTATTGCAAAGTCACTTGTAGAGATGGAGATAATTATACTCTTGTCTGCAGGAGAGAAAAAGGAAATAATTATACAATGACTACAGTACAGAAAAAGGAGAGCTGTGATAAGGTTACCACAGCTTAACAACTTTATTATGAAGATGAAAATTATGTAAGCGTGATAACAGAATCTGCAGTGCCAAAAAGTATGAGTTAATGAAAAATAGGTCATGAGATTGCAATAGAGCCAGTAGTGAAACATCTGTGGCATTTCTGTATGACTGGCACTTGCCAAGAATTTCACCCATGTTCCCACAAAGTCAGCACCTGTTTTCCCTGTCCAGCAGGGACACAGGTAGGATCCCAGGGGTATATTTTTTATTTCCCATCCAGTCATCCAGGTTCCTCTTAAAAAGGACTATTCAGGTATTCTGCTTGACTTGGAAGTGAAGTCTATTCCACAGATGGGGGTGTCTCTGGGACACAAATCTGTCCCACCAACAAGTTCTGTTGATGTCACAGATCAGGTTAAGACCTTCCGTGCGGGTTGCGTGAGTGGAGTTTGACTTATGATATGCAGCAACTCCATCAAGACTGAGTCTGAGATGGCCTTGTATGCCAGACACAGGTCACCTCTGAGCAGTCTGTATGAGAGCAGAGGGACAGGGCTTTTAGCCTATCTGTATATGATAGGTGTTTGAGACCCTCGATTTTCTTGGTCATGAATGTCTATGGTCTCTCCAACTGCTGCATGTGCTTGGCAAGGTATATGCCGAAGGGGGCATTGTACTCGATAAAGGGTCTGATAAGCGAGGAGTACAGGGATATTATGACCTCCTTGTTCCTGGATGGAAAACCCTTACTTATGAGGTGGGCCATGTAGAAAGCCTTCCGTACAATGGAGGCAACATGGTGGTCAAAAGTCATGCTGCTATCAACCTTTGTGCCCAAGTCCCTCATGATTGACTGCATGCTTAGTACGTTGTTGCTGATGTGATAATTAGTGGGGACACGATTTTCCCCAAAAGGGATAATGATGCATTTCTTGGGATTCAGTTTGAGGCCATGCTTCTGGCACCAGTCATTAGTTTGGTTAAGGTCCTCTTGGAGGATGTTCACATCACTAGGGGAATTTATGACAGTGCCCAGCTTGCAGTCAACTGCAAACTTGCTCAGCCACAGATCACTGGTTTTGGCTTGCACTTCAAAAAGGTATATCCCAAGCAGTAGAGGCCCCAAGACTGATCCTTAAGGTACACTGCTTGTTACAGGTCTACTACTAGAGGTGGTTTCCCCTATTTTGACTGAGTGGGTTCTATCAGTGAGCCAATTAGCTACCCATCTGGTAACATATGGGTTGATGCCTAGCTGGGAGAGTTTATCTATTATGCCAGAGTGAGGAATAATGTCGAAGACTTTGGCTAGGTCAAGGTAGGTGATGTGCACTGTTTTGTCCTCATCCATGGCTTTGGTGACTGTTTTGAAGAAAGCGACCAAGTTTAGCAGACATGATCTCCCTTTGACAAAACCAAACTGTATGGGGCATTTTACAAAGAAGGGGCATTCTCTGAGGCACATAACTGTCTCTCCTGCATGTTTTATTTGAGTTGCTGACTAAAGTCAGATGCCTAGATCATGTAACCCTTGTGCTGCTTGTGTAGCAGCTCTATCATTGCTGGATTTGTGAGTGCCTTGCAGGTCAGGCATAGGTCACCCCTTAATAGTCAGTAGGAGACAGAGTAAAGGGAAAGGATAGGGCTTTTAGTCTATCCACATAGTTCATGTTGTTTGCACCCTGTATTTTCTTTGTGAGAAGCCTCTGAGGTCACTCCAGCTGCTTTAAGTGCTTAGTCAAGTACATACCAAATGGTGCACTGTACTCAATTACTGGTCTAATGAAGGCTGAGTACAGCAGGACTATAATTTCCTAGGATCTGGATGCCATACCTTTACTTATAAGTTGTGCCACATAAAAAGATTTCCTCACCTCTGTGTCCACTATAAGGGGCATGCTATTGATGTTGTAATTTGGAGGGGTATTTGACTTTCCAAAGGGTATGATAATGCATTTTTTCCATTTAGTTTTAGGCCATGGTTATGGCACCAATCATTTGTCTGCTTTAGACCATCCTGAAGGATACCTACATCGTTGGGAGATTCACTGATTACCCCTAGCTTGCAGTTGTTGGCAAACTTTGTCATCCAGAGGCCTTCCACATTTGCCTTGACTTCAGAGAAGTATATTCTGAACACAAGTGGTGTCCAGTACTGAGCCCTGTGGCACATCACTAGTAACTGGCCTCTTGCGGGTTCTGGATTCACCCACTTTAACCACATGTGTCCTGTCCATGAAACAATTGGCTATCCATCTGGTGACATAGGGATTTATGCCCAGTTTTGTGAGTTTATTTATAATACCTGAGTGGATAATTGTGTCAAATGCCTTGGCCTGGTCGAGGTAGGCAGTATGTACTGTTTTGCCCTCATCCATGGCTTTAATTACTTTTTCAAAGAAATCCACTAGATTCAGTAGGCATGACACTGGGTCCAGTGTCTGGAGGTCTACTATGTCATTATTTATCAGGTCCATGATTATTCTTTCCATAGCCTTACATATAAAACTAATCAAACTTATGGGTCTGTAATTTCCTGGGTCAATAGGTGGTCCCCCTTTATGCAGAGGGATGACTGTTCCTATCCTCCACTCTGTCACGAAAAACCCAGTCCAGATTCTGTTGGTTAAATAGAGAGCCTAATGGACCTGATATGTCCTGTGTTAAGCTGTTTAAGAGGCAACCTGATATACTGTCAGGACCCACTGAAGCCATGTTTTAGCTTTAGAGAGCACAGTGGCAACTTGTTCTTTGGTGATAATTAACAGTGGAGTGATGGAGGGTATTTTTGGTGGAAAACTGGGGGTGATAGGGAGGTGAAATATGAGCTGAATTTGTTGGCAAGCAGATTTGCTATGTCTTCCTGCTAAGTACAGGTGATGCCATCTACAACTAATTCTGCACATTGTTGGGTGTTGCTGTTAAGATTGCAGACATAACCGAAAAATGCCTTATGGTTATCCTTGGTTTTGGAGGCTATTTTTACCTCAATGTCTGCTTTAATGACTTGACTAATACCCTGATTTGTTTGTTTAGAGTAATGATGGACTTATTTCTCTGTTGTGCACATTCCCTCTTACTTCTTGACAGTATTTTCTTTCTTTTGTTGTAGAACCTATTAATACTGGGGTCCACCAGGGTGGCTTGTTTTTGTGGTTTGACCTGGGTTTATTTCAGTCTGGTACTGCCATTTTTATGCAGTTAGTTAAATGGTCATACAGGACTTTTGTGTATGCCTATGCATAGGTTTCTGTATTTTCTGGATTTTGGGGAGCTTGGAAACTAGCTATGCTATCCCTTAACAGGGGAAATTTACAATAGAGACGTTCTTAATGTTTTTGAGTTGAGGTGAGGAGACTAGTTTTACCTTTATTTTAAGGGAGACCATTTTATGATCTGATCGTATTAGTGAGGATGTAACACTAAGAGTAGAGAGAGAACAAAGTTCACTGTTAGATGAGCTCTGGTTCCTAGATGTGGAGGATGGAACAGTGCTACAGAAATTAGCATTGTAATTTTACAACTCTTGTTTCTGTAGATCGTTTCCTGACTGGTGTGCCCACCTGTCCTCCCTGTGATCCTATAAGTTTTACAGCTGGGTACTCTGGTTTCCTTCTGCATTCCAAATACATGGTGTGTGTATGTGTGTATGTGTGTGTGTGTGTGTGTGTGTGTGTGTGTGTGTGTGTGTGTGTGTGTGTGTGTGTGTGTGTGTGTGTGTGTGTGTGTGTGTGTGTGTGTATGCTCACACTGGCATGCATACACTTCTAAAATGTAGACTCCATCTCCCCACTATCAACAATAAGATAAAACACGCATCAGATAATAAGTGAATGAATGGATGAACGAATAATAGAGAATCTGAATGAATGAATACTAAATGAATGAATAATAGAGAAACTTTTTTTACAAGACTCTGAAAAGTGTGGAAAGCCATGAACTGTGAAAAAAAAAGCAACTTATGTTTCAATTCTGCTTGAATATTTCTGTTGCACTTAAAGTGGTCTGTGTAGTGATACTGCTTTAAGTATCCAAATTATACAGCTTAAGATACATGGTGAGATTTAGAAACAAGTACTATAGTACACAGGGGCGGCTCGTGGCATAGGGCTGCCGGACTGCAGCCCCCTCAAAAATAAAAAAAGAAAGAAAGAAAAATGAAATATAAAAAAAATTATTTTTTCAAAATTCGCGGACTTCGCGCATGCGCATAGACCGAGTCCCGACTACTGTCGGTCTATGCGCATGCTCAAGGCAGTCCGGCCGTCCCCATAGGGGGACACAAGGAGACGTCTGTGCACTTTTACAGTGCACAGACCCGCCAGGATTATGGGTCACGTCCGGACTGCAAGAGGAGCAGCAGGGACTCGGGACAGAGCATTAGGGATCTCGTCGGCGTCGGGATGGAGCATTGGGATCTCGCGGGTCTTCAGTATTGCGCGGGAAGGATGTACGTTTGGATGTATTCAGGTAAGGTGCCTTTTAATTTACAATGTTTATTTGTATGGAGTTTGTGCTTTTTAATTTACAAATGTTTATTTGTGTGTGTATGGTGCTTGTGCTTTACTGGAGTTTGTGTATGGTGCTTGTGCTTTACTGGAGATTGTGTATGGTGCTTGTGCTTTACTGGAGTGTTTGTGTATTATGGTGCTTGTGCTTTACTGGAGTGTTTGTGTATTATGGTGCTTGTGCTTTACTGGAGTGTTTGTGTATTATGGTGCTTGTGCTTTACTGGAGTGTTTGTGTATTATGGTGCTTGTGCTTTACTGGAGTGTTTGTGTATTATGGTGCTTGTGCTTTACTGGAGTGTTTGTGTATTATGGTGCTTGTGCTTTACTGGAGTGTGTGTGTGTGTGTGTGTGTGTGTGTGTGACAATGCCCCAGGTGCTTATGGTGGTGTGGTAGGGAATGCCTCAGGCTTGAACCCTGTACCCTGTATGCAGGTGTTAAAGACTTGAGTTCCCTACCCACCACCATTTGTAAAAAAATTTCAGATTTTTGCCTCATATTTGATCTGATCTGTTCCTCATAATATCTGTGGTTTGTAAATGTTGCAATGCTTGATATTTGATGGTGTAGTAGTAGCATTGTTGCCTCACAGCTGCAGGTTCTTGGGTTTGATTCTTGGCTGGGGTTCCTTCTTTGTGGGGTCTGTATCTTCTCCCTGTGTTTGTGTGGGTTTGCTTTTGTGTCCTCCCATGTTACAAAGACATGTCTGCATTATTTCTTCCTGGGCCTCTGCTGAAAATTGTTTATTTGTTCCAAGTCAGACTGTCCTGATTAAAAATGTTAAATAAAATTGACAGGCATTTGAATTTCAGACTTAAGGGTTTCTGAATGTTTAATTCCTTGCGTATTTGATGGTGCAGTGGTAGTATTGTTGCCTCACAGCTATAGGTTTTCTGGTTTGATTCTTGGTTGGGGTGGCTTCTGTGTGGAGTCTGCATCTCCTCCATGTGTTTGTGTGGATTTGCTCTGGTGCCCTGCCATTTTACAAAGACGTGTCTGCAGTTTTAATCCCTGCTGAAAATTGGTTTTGTTCTGTCCGCAGTAAAATTGACAGGCATTTGAATTTCAGACTTCAGGTTTCTGAATGTTTAATTCCATGCATAACTGATGGTGCGGTGGTAGTATTGTTGCCTCACAGCTATAGGTTTTCTGGTTTGATTCTTGGTTGGGGTGGCTTCTGTTTGGAGTCTGCATCTCCTGCCTGTGTTTGTGTGGATTTGCTCTGGTGCCCTGCCATTTTACAAAGATGTGTCTGCAGTTTTAATCCCTGCGTCTCTGCTGAAAATTGTTTTTGTTCTGTCCGCAGTAAAATTGACAGGCATTTGAATTTCAGACTTCAGGTTTCTGAATGTTTAATTCCTTGTATAATTGATGGTGCAGTGATAGTATTGTTACCTCACAACTATAGGTTTTCTGGTTTGATTCTTGGTTGGGGTGGCTTCTGTCTGCATCTCCTCCCTGTATTTGTGTGGATTTGCTCTGGTGCCCTGCCATTTTACAAAGACGTGTCTGCAGTATTAATCCCTGCGTCTCTGCTGAAAATTGTTTTTGTTCTGTCCGCAGTAAAATTGACAGGCATTTGAATTTCAGACTTCAGGTTTCTGAATGTTTGCTTCCTTGCAGATTTGATGGTGCAGTGGTAGTATTGTTGCCTCACAGCTGTAGGTTTTCTGGTTTGATTCTTGGTTGGGGTGGTTTCTGTGTGGAGTCTGCATCTCCTCCCTGTGTTTGTGTGGATTTCCTCTGGTGCCCTGCCATTTTACAAAGACGTGTCTGCAGTATTAATCCCTGCGTCTCTGCTGAAATTTGTTTTTGTTCTGTCCGCAGTAAAATTGACCGGCATTTGAATTTCAAACTTCATGTTCTTCAGAATACATAGTAGCACAACCTTTTTTTCTAGCAATTTTCTAAGTTTATAAGATGAATATTTTAAATTTGTCCCTATTTTTGGGACTGTATTCCCCCATTATTGGCTTCGTCCAGGTTTTTGTGCTAAGGTTGACAGCTATGGCAAGAACTGAATTCACTGAATATGGACTGTAGAATTGTGCATATTTACTAATAATGGTGGACTGTGGAATTGTGCATATTTACTAATAATGGTGGACTGTGGAATTGTGCATATTTACTAATAATGGTGGACTGTAGAATTGTGTATATTTACTAATAATGGTGGACTGTGGAAGTCTGAGTAGACTTTTTTATGATAAATGTTCTCAACTGGGCAGTTTTGCCATTATGGGTGCATATGTTTTGTTTCATTGCTTACTGGAAAAATGTTCAAAACAAATTTAAAACACCCTCTAACAAGTGTACTGTATTGTACAAGGAATATAATTTTAGTACAATGAGGAAGGTGTATCAAAGAGCACATGTATGTTTCATATGCAAGGGGCCTATGATTCGAAAACAGCCCAAAATTAATCTTTATCTGCCACTGGCAAAATGTATTTTCTTTGAATGTGGGTTTCAATGCTGTTTCAATGAATGTGAGTTTCAAGGGCAGAGAAGTTTTAATGCTAAGTTTTCATTGTGAGACTGCATTGCTTTGTTTAACAGATGACTTAATGTTTGTGCTGTAAAATACAAAATAAAACTTTCAAATGAAGTCCAATCATTGAAGTAAAGCAGTATGCACATTAGTGTTTATGGTAAATGGAGTGAAATAGCCAAGTAATGGTTAATTGGAATGGCTGCAGAGGCTCCAGTTCAACCATTATTTTGTCAGGGGAAGGGCAGCAAACTCAGACAGGCCCAGCTGAACTATACCTCCCAACTGTCCAGATTTTCAAAGAATGAATAGATTTTTGCTTCTTATTTTTGGTTTGTTGTTCATAAAATTTGTAGTTTTAATTCCTAAATGATTTGCCAGAAGTCACTAAATAATAAGTTTCAGACTTCATAACCTTCATAAAATGCATGTTAAAGTAAGAGCCGTTCTATCAACTGTCTCAATTTATACAAGAGCAATTTTAGTACTGTTTATATGTGCCCCAATATATTTGGCCTTGTTCAGATTTACTGCATTAACAGGTTGAGAGGTACATGCAAATAAATTGCTTTATAGAATTAGGCATAGCCAACCTCTCAACTGTCCCCAATTTTTGGCTCAAAATGTTGCTCTTCCCCTAATAATCCCTCCGCAAAATAGCAATTTTGGAAGAAAACATGGAGGGTTTACAATTAAGAAATAACTGTAATAATCAAAGTTATAGATTACTTGAAATGCATGTAGATTCTTTTATTTTGTCAGCTGCTCAAGGTAGCAGTACTAATATTAAAGTGTCCCTTCTTTGACAGGTAGAAGCTGTATTGTGTGTCTATTTTATATTTTTGCATCACATTTTTGGTCCATTTTTCATAAAATTGTGTTTTTGGCAAATTAGTGACAAATCACTAAAGACTGAAGTTAGAAAATGACAGACATTTGAGTTTCAGATTTTATACCCTTCAGAAAATTCATACTAATGCAAGACCTATTCTATTATCTTTCTAAGTTTATTAGAGCAATATTTAAAAATTGTCCTTATTGTTGTGCCTTTGTCCCACTTCTGTGTATGGCTTTGTCCAGATTTCTTGCTCTTGAAGTTGAGAGGTATGACAAATGTGTCAGGGCCATCACAGTCAGCCAGAGAGATTTCAAATTGTGACATGCTTGTTGCACCCCACTCCCCATGTAGTGACTCTGGATGTGTCCAAGCAAGGCAAGGAGTAGTTGTATCTACCTTGGATGGGGAGGACACACTGCATAAGTACTACAGTGGCTTTTCATCTGTCCTTGATTTTGCAGAATGGTCTGGTTTCTGTCATATTTTTGTACTGTTGATTTATGCTTATTACTCAAAGTGCCTGTTGCTCTGTGTTTAAGTAGCAATGCTTTAATGACCATAAGGTAAGCTTGTCTGACATTGTAAGATGCAAGTAAGCTTTAATAAGCATACTGTTAAAGAATTGCCAACATTGAAAGCCTTTCTGTTGTTGCCATGCAGAGAATACTTGACTAGATAATGTATAAGCCTTGGGTATTAAAGGACAGGATTCCATTATTTTAAAAGCTCATTACACTTGTTGGAGACTTCCAGTCATCTCTACAGGCTTTACCCGTAAACTAAACAGAATGCCAATCATGTGTGGTCCATAACCTGTACAGTAATCCTTTAAGCAATGTATCTTGAGCTTGTTTCTTGTTTGCTTTTCATTTTTACTTTTATCATGTTTTCCCATGAAACAAGTTGTCAGGCAGCAGGTCTTTTTGGATAAGAAACATTTTTACAAGTGGGGCATCACATAGATTTCTACTTTCAGCATGTTGCTTGGTACTTTAATAAAGCTGAATATATTATAATTAGAACTGCAGTGCAAGGAGAAGTGGTTTGAGTTGAGTGCTTCTGGTTTTTCTTATACTTGATTTTGACTGGCATTCCAGTAATGTATTTAAAAGTAATTTATTTTTCATGCCTCACAACCTTTTGTTTCCATCTAGATATTAAGTAAGCTGTCATGCAGCCAATGCATTGAAATATTTTTATTCTTCTACACTTATTTTTGTCTTGATTGGACTTTAATAATGATGGTTTGCCACCCAGGGCAGCGTATTTAATTAAAGTTAGTTTTTTTGTGGTTTTGTGCATAGCTCCTCCCCTTTATGGTTGACCACACCCCTTCCCTTTGACCCCGCCCATTCAGCATCTCCTGCAGCCCCCCTGTGATTTGAAGTCACCAGCCGCCACTGCTTTTTCATACTATTCTGCATTTTCTGTGTGACAAATATATATATATATATATATATATATATATATATATATATATATATATATATGTATATATATATATATATATATATATATATATATATATATATATACCTACACCTCTTTGCATTTTTAAGTTTTTCTGAGGCCTTAGACTTGTAGCTTTATTTGCAGACTCTCAACTGCCCAAATTTTTGCAGAATGTCCAGATTTTACCTCCTATTTTGGTCTGTTCTTCATAAAATTTGTGGTTCCCTGTTGAATCACTGAGGATTGAAGTCACTAATTAATGGCATGCATTTGAGTTTTAGGCTTTATATCCTTCAGAAAATGCATGCTAACACAAAGCATGCCACTCTAGCAACTTTTTCAGTTTATAAGAGCGATATTTAAAACCAGTCACTATTTTTAGGCCTTTGTCCCTCCCACCATTATTTTAGGCTTTGCCTAGATTTGTTGTACTAAGAGGTTGGGAGGTATGTTTGCAGTTGTGGGAGAATTGTGAATTACTGCAAGATCAGAGCATTCTTTATGTTATACTGCACTTCTATCTTCATAAGTAGAATTACTTGTAGAATGGTTGTATTTTGGTAATTTCATCTGCAATTGTGCATGAATTTTGAACTACTGCATTATAAGGGCCTCATTTAGTAATTTTTTTCTGCATTTTCTGTAAGTAGTGTTACTGGTAAATCTGAATAATTTGGTGACAATCTGTAGTTTGGATTGCAGTAGTAGCAGTATTGTAATTTGTTTTTTTTTGCTGTAGGATTTGTGCTTCTGTACTTCTACAGCTATTTTCATTCCAGTTTTTCTTCTAGAGTCTTACATTCTGCTTATCATTTGCCTGCTTAAAACTGAATTCCAGTTCCTTTCTGGCTGTTACATTGCTACTGTTTTTATCCTATTCTTGTGTGTGGTACATTGTTATAAACCTCTCAGCCCCCCACTGGTACATTAAGTACTGCTCTCCCTGTTGCTCCCTACTGTTTTTACACTAATTACAATTATTCCCTGGCCCCACTGTAAAAGCTAATGTTTTTGAAATTCTAACCTACCTGGAGGTCATTGACCTGCAGCTCAGAGTCATAGGATTAAGAGAACTGTGACTTGCTGTAGGTTCTGAAGTTGCATCGCTCCATCAATATGTTTATTTGATTGCAGCCCTCTCTAGCTAGTCTGTTACAACCAATACAGAGTTGCGCCCACTTGGGATCTCTAATTCAAGACTCTGAAAAGAAGGAAAATCCTCAAACTGTAAAAAACAAGCCTCCCAGCAAAAAGGTAAGAAAAAAGCTGCAGCTGGTTTTGCTGTATAGTGGGTGGTGTGTATGAGAACATTTTTCTTTATAAGAGACCTGCAGTTTCTATACAACCTTAGAAATCCAGGTCTGAGGCTCAAATAATCTTTGCTAAGGACAAATATATTTTACACTACAGTACTACCCTGAGCAAATAACTATGCATTTCCCTACTTCTCAGTAGTAAGTCCACCCAAACAGTATTTTAAACAAACTGAAATCCAAGCACTTATAGTCACCCCTGCTCCCTGAATCATTCCTGTTGAAACCATGGATCCACACTTCCATGCAAATTCTGTAGACAACCTGATTGACAAGGGTGTCTTGAGACAGTGTAACATTTGCCTTAATCTGTCTGATGATCATCTATTAGTCAAACAGCATAGCACAGTGTATGAGAGATGTGCATATATAATGTCCTAGGAGGCAAAAATCTCACACACAGTAAACTCAGACACCAACATTGTTAGCAGGACACTGCAAACAACACCACACCTCACCTCACTAAGGCCATAACAATACACTTAATCCATCATGCTGAGTTTCAAAGGATTGACTTGCTTGAACCTCAAAGACCTCCAAAATATAAAACAAGCACTAAGCACATCCAGCAAGTTGAGCCTACCACCACCCATAGCACAACGAGTCACAATGTCACGGATGCTGAGCCCTTAAGGCAGGCATCTACCCATGCAACCCTTGTAGTTATAGGTGACTCTATGGTAAGACATACCTGTGTACCTCTCACAAGGCTGAGCAAGGAAACAGTGATGGTTAGTTGCTTCTCTGGTGCCAGGATTCATAAGATCACACATGTACTCAAGTCCTTGAACAACAAGTACTGGTAGGTCTGTGTCATAGCGTGTGTGTGTGTGTGTGTGTGTGTGTGTGTGTGTGTGTGTGTGTGTGTGTGTGTGTGTGTGTGTGAATGATTTCAGAGATAACTATCTGGACTATTTGAAGAGAGACATAATGAAGCTCTCAAACTATGTGTCCCAGGCAGGTATGAAACCAGCATTGAGCAGCAGTCTACCTTCTCCAAGGATGATGCCACAATGTGAGCAAAATATAATTGAGTTCAAAAAATGGCTAAGATTTTGATGTTATTCAAGAGTCCAATATTTGTCAGCCTGGGAAGACATGATCGATAGACCATGCTGCTTCACCAGGGATGGTCTGCATCTATCCCCTGTGGATTGTCAGTCATTGGCAAAGACATCGTCTGCCCCCATAGTACCTTTTTATGCATTACCAACCTGTTCAACCTAGCAAGATAATGAAGCAAGCAGCAAAGGTAAATATAAAGGTGTTACTGATCAATGCTAGAAGCATAGACAAGGCACTTCACTCCCTACAAGCCCACCTCACCTGGAGGATGTAGATCTCTGTGTAGTGATTAAAACATGGCTTAAAATGGTGTAGAGTACTCCAGATGTGCAATGCTATAATGCTTCCACACTTTTAGGCCAGCTACTGTGCAGGATGGAAAAAAAAGGTGGAGGTGTCATATTCTTCATCCAGACGAAACTCACATCAAGGCTGGTAAAGCAGTTTGATGCACTTGAACTGCTTCATGTCCAAATAACCATTAGAAAGGTACCATACCATACATTAGCTTGCTACAGAATTCCTTCTATGACCCAAGAAAGCCACATTGTCTATCTTCAGGAACTGGAATCGCTCAGTATTAAAGCCAGCACCATTTTCTTAGGTGAGCTAAACCTTTCAGGTACAGGTTGGGAAGCCTACAACCTTACTAGTGCACAAGCACAGAGATTCCTGGACTTTGTCAATGCAAATGGCCTGGAACAATTAGTTGTATCTTGGATCTTGTCCTTGCTAATATGGGGCCATCTTGCATCTCCCGTTGTGTATCTCCATCACTTGATAGGTCTGACCATAAAGCTGTTTCCTTCAAAATTAAACTGAAGCAAGAGGACCTTCCACCCGAGGTACCTTTAGAAATTTCTATAAGACAAACTATCTACTCCTATGTAATGCATTGGCAAGCTTCAAATTCCCACCCAACCCAGTTAACGTCACTGAATATTCTGAAATGTACACCACTAGGCTATACCAGCATGCAAAGAGTTGCATAAATGCAATGGTGCCCTATAGGAACAACCATAGGGCAAATCTCCGAAACACCCCTTCCCCCGGTGGAACCATAATATCAACATGTTTTATAATAAAAGAAAGAGAGTTTTGACCAATAGTAAGAACAGTAATTTCCAAAATGATAGAGGCCTCATCACTGAAATTAACAACTTAGGAGCTTAAAGATCAAGTGCAAATGTCTAATTGACATGAAGTCTGAAAACTTCCAATTCGGTTGATATGTATGCTTACCTTAACTGTGATACATTCCTTCAAGTCTGGGCTTCATCATTTTACCATTTCCTCTCAAAAGTTTAAAAAATAATTGTCCCTATAATGCTCTCCCTGTGACCAGTCAGCTGCCAAACAGGAAGTTAGTGTTGTGCGTGGTGCACTGATGTAATTGAGTGGCATAGTGCAAGGGGAAGCAGGAAGCTTCATTCTAGGATTGCAGATGCTATCAGCATCTTTAAAACATTAAATTGTCATTCCCTTTGGGAAAAACTCAGTTCCCACTAATTACCACATTGATGGTAGGCCACTGAACACTGAAAGCGTTATAAGAGATCTGGGGACACAGGTTGACAGCAACCTCTCCTTCGGCTACCACATTGCCACTGTGGTCAGAAAGTCTTTCTATGTGGCACATCTCATTATCAAGGGTTTTGCATCCAGGAATAAAGAGGTCATTGTCTCACTCTACTCTTCCCTCATTAGGCCAATCATTGAGTACAATGCCCCATTTGGCATGTACCTCACTAGACACCTGCAACAGCTGGAGAGGCCACAAAAGTACTTCACAAAGAGGATCCTAGGCCTTAAACACATGTCCTACATGGACAGACTCAAAAAAACTCCAGCTACTCTCTGTCTCATATTGTCTACTAACAGGCGATCTCTGCTTGACTTACAAAGCCATGTCTGACCCAGCTCTGTTAGAAATGCTGCATCTAAAGAAATCCCAATTTCTCCGCACCACACGGTCCAGGGACCGTAGTCTCATTACCACAATCAACAGAACATGCTGGAGGGATAGGTTCATAACCCAGAGACTGCTCATGCCCTGGAATAGACTCCCCATACATGTCAAGCAAAGCACCTCACTGGCCCTTTTCAAGAGAAATCTTGATGAGTGGATGGGAAATAGAAAGTTCACCCCAGGGATCACTCCAGTGGCTCTACTTGATAGAAGCACCGGGAACTAATGACGGCATGATGCCAGGGCACTTCTATGGACTAGGCTTGTAAAGGCTCCAGGGCCATTGGCCTAGTACACACCTATGAACCTATTAGCTTGTACCTTTAAGCTTAAAATCTCATTTTTGTGACATTGCTTATCACTAATCTTCAGGAACTGGAATCACTCAGTATTAAACCCAGTACCATTTTCTTAGGTGATCCAAACTATTCATTTATAGGCTGGGAAACCTATAACATTCCTTCAGATATTGATTATCCTGATTATGAAACCCTGTCATGCACTTTTTGTAGGCACATCGAGCCCTCTGCCTTTGAACTTCAGGCAAATGTGCTGGCTACTAAAGCACCCATTTCTGATGATTCCTCATCCAATTGGGAGACGTCATTGGATGAAAAAGAGGAATGAGTGTATGAAGTTAGTCACTGGTAAATCAGATTATGGAATATATTCCCTTTCATTTAATGTTGTCAGCTCCTGCCATGGAAATACACAGATTTTTCAATATACAGGGAGGCCTCAGTTTGTGGTTACTGCATTCTTTTTCTTTGTCATACAGCACTATCTACTTCTGTAAGTGTAGTGAATATAGTATAGACAAAAAAAAAAAAAGAAAAACACTTTATACACTTTCAGCTATGTGCTGCCAGAAGAAATAAAGGGCTCCCTAAATAAATTAAAATGCACTGATTTATGCATCTTTCTTCCAGTTTCCATATTAGCAAGCATTGTGGTATTCCTAACACACCTGCAGGTGTCAAATTAATTATGTTTCATATTGATGTTATTTGTTACATTTTAATCAGCTATATATGTTATATATGCTGATGTTTGATTTACCATTCTCAGACTTTCCAGTCAGTCATAGGTGTTTTTAATTCTGAGTGGCTAAGAAGAGTGAACCACACTATTTTTCTTAATGAAAGTATACAAAGTGAATTACTCAGATGCAATATTTGCTATCTAGCATATGTAAATGAACAATAAGGAAACTGATGAAATATCAGCCTCTGCTGTTACAAAGTATGAGAACACTGTATAAAAAGGTAAGATATGGATTATTATTTTATTTATTTGACATTTGTTTACAGGATGGTCCGACTGGGTTAGAAAGAACCCATTTTCAGTTGAGGCCCGGGGAGAAAAGCTCCAGTTATATGCAGGGATGTACAAGCTTTGTACAAATTGTTTGTCTGTGTCTTTCGGCTTTTCCCAGTTAGGGGTCGCCACAGCAGAACTCCGGTCCGCTAATGATTGCAAGTTGATTTTTACATACCGGCTTGCCAGGCCTGATGCACAACCTTCAACGATGGTACGCCCATTCACGCATGTCTCCACGCAGAAGACGCTCTAGCTGAGAATCGAACCGGACAGCATCTTAATGTGAGGCGACAACGCTACCGCAGCACCACCACAGCGGGTTTACAAGCTTTGTACGAATAACATAACAATTAAACAGAAACAAGAAAATGACAGGAGTTTGAGAAAGGTAAGTACATTGCTATAAGGTAGATGGTAACTAGTCAATTGTATTACAAGATAGACAAGTAAAAGGTATGGATTGATGAAGTATAGATGGAAAGAGAGAGAGAGATTCAGTCTGGTCTGAACTGGAGAAGAGATTAGCCTGGATCAGAGCAATGGCACAGCCAGGAGTTGATCATGTGTTGTTTCAGTATGGAATTAAAGCCAAGTAGGTTAGTAGTAGTTCTCACAGTAAGTGGAAGACAGTTCCATGCTTCTGCAACATAGTGGGAGTAGAGGCTTATTATTAAATTAAATTATTAAAAAAACAGCAAAAACATAAATAAATAAAACAGTCCCTTTAGCTCCCAAAAGAGTTGTAGTGAATATGAAAACAAATTTACAAGACATGTAATCTGCAAAGGTTTTTCTACTTTACAGTAACCATCTTTCTTTTTTAAATGATCCAAACATGATTACACTCTAAAAAAGCTTTATTTTGAAGGACCCACATACTGTAAGGATATTTTAGCTTTCCCATTTGAAGTAGCGGGTATCTGTACTTGTCCACAAACCATAAATAAACAAGCAAAACAAACAAATGACTGCAAACAAACTTGAATCTCTTGACACCTTATTCTTCTGATCTGTTATTGTCTGTTCCTCCTGCCTGTGGCTTTGCCTATTTATACACATATTATAAAGGAAGTTAACCAAAGGAAGATGAAGCTTGGTTTCACTAAGAGGTATTAAGATAAAATGTTTATGCTTATAACTGAGTAACCAGACTGGTTTGTTTTCAATTTTTCTGTATTGTGTTCATCCATGTCCATATTTAAGTCACTAATTACATCTAAGTATAGGCAATCCTTGTAAAACTGATTTTTAATAAGGCAGGGCTACCTAGTTATCAATGTCCAGCTAGTGTAAGGTAGACCCAGTGGCAACTCTTTTCAAATCACTTCTAGACAGATTCCCACAAGCCATCAAATGGAACTTTTCAAACTCTAAATAACACTAAATGAAAATCTGCGATCATGTCACCTATTCTGGGACACGTTCCATGACCACAGAAGTTTATGTCAGGTTCCTAAATGTCATGGGCAAACTACCCGTAAAATAAATCTAACATTCTCTGAGACTTTAACTCCCCATCAGTTGACTGGAGCACTTATACCTCCAATGCAGGATGTGCATAGAAGTGGGTATTTCTAATAAATAACAAAATAAATGGACCACATTGCTACTAGCTGAAATGGGGGACCAAATACTTGAAAAGATACTTAAAAATGTAACCTCATCATACAAAACTCCTGTAGTAACTCCCTCTCAGATTAAGTCAGACTAGAAGGCATTCAATATCTTCCTCAAACTATCTAACCTCCCTGAAACCAATATATCCAAATTCAAGGACTTTGAGTACACGAAACTCTGCTAAGTCTCTGATGATGTCTCAAAATTCACTTATAACAACATCACTCCTGATATTGGCTCAGCAGATAGATTCACAAAGCAGCTTTATGTACACAGAAAGAAAAACCTAGAAATGGCAGTTCCACCTAGATCCAGCTATAATTGAAATTTAAAAGCAAGTAAATCTGCTGGTCCCCTGGTAAAGTGTAATAAATCAGCGGAGCGAGAGATAATGGAACAATTGCAGGAATTGTTAGATTACTGGAATTATTTATTTATCATGTTATAAAAAGGACATATGTGTTTAATTATTACATATACCAACATTTACAGCACCTCTGCAGTGCTCTGCATTGAGAACTGCATGTACCCTGAGTGCCAGCAACCTTATCCGAATGTGCACATTCTATTTCCTATTACTTCCCTGTTTATGCCACTAAACCAGTGTCCCATGTTACAATTGATACAGTTAGTGTCATACTAATGGCAGGTGCAGGTGCGGTAACTGCCGATAATGTCAACCATTGCTGAGAACCGATGCTGTTGGTCATATGAGGTTGTCAGGGAGAAGTTTGAGAACCTGACATCTGCTGACTGTGTTATTGATCTATGTGGCTTCCAAAATGTGTACCTGGATGGGGGCATGTTAATGTCATCCTTATGGGAATACACTGAGGTGGATGCACTGGTTGGGGATGAGGAGCCTATCAATGAGTAAGCAGTATCTGTACAGTGCATCAACGTCAACTGCAAGGTGTAACTTCATTGTTAGGTAGTCTGCTACTTACTTAATAATCCAGATTCCTATTCTTCTCTTTCCATAGGTTGATATGATGCATTGACTGAGTCATGGCAACAGTCAAATTCTACCGTCATGTGTTGTTTCAGCTATCTGAAACCACTTCCATTCAGCATCATGCACTGAGTTCAGAAATGCCAGAGGTGAGTCACCCACAGCAAGACTATTTTACCGGGTTCTTATCACGTCATCGAATTTTTACAAGTTCGTACCACATATGGACGAAACCATATGTTCAAATTTGTAAAAGTTTGAGCGTGTGAATGGAAATCTCCATAGGCAGAGGTTTCCATTCACTTCAATGAGGTGCGATCTCGGAGTTGGCATATTTAAGTAGTGTGGGGGGTGCAGGGGAGCTTGCCCCCGGCTTACAACAGTTTATTTTGTTGTCCGTTGTGTTTTTTTTTTTAGGTAGTCGAAGTTATGTAACTTCGAACATAATGGTTCGACCATTAGGTGTTCGAAGTTACGTAACTTCGACTATGTGATATAGACCCTGTTTTACCAGCGTTGCAAGCTACACTGTCTGTTGTACCATTTTATGAGACATAGAGTACCTCTCGGCCTTATAGTAAGAAATCTCCAACTCATTTACTCTCTGGGCAAAGTATGGAAATGGATGTTTACTAAGCAGTCTATAACACCACCGTCTTATATATTGTAAATGACCATACTGAGCTATAACACCACCATGGTATATATTGTAAATGACCATACTGAGCTATAACACCACCGTGTTATATATTGTAAATGACCATACTGAGCTGTGTCACAGTATGATGCAGTCATACAATTAAGGCACTCATTCACTGAAAACTTTCCTTTATGTTCCTTTCAGTCTCACTTTGCTGGTGGATACACTTCCCAGTTGAAAATAAAACAGTAGCAGGATATATTGCACAAGAGGTGTTAAAACAAATTTAGCAATCATATTGCATGATTCTAGCATCCCTTGACTTAGTTTCAATGTGGTATTCAATGAAACATAGTCAAATGTAACAATGAATTTTGAATTTGTGGTCCTGTAGATTATTTCACCAAATAATTCTTCAGTATGGGCCATTGTGTAACTTATTTTTCTATTTGCTGCTCTTCTGTTGTAGGTGTAGCATGACAGCCAAGTATTCATTACTTGAGTGATTTCTCTGAGTTAGTACAAGGACCTTGAGGCATTCATCATATCAAGATATGTTACATACCACTCTGCTTGCGTCGTGTCTGTGACAACTCAAGACACAGTAAGATGTTTAGGAAAAGCATTCCTGCAGAACTGTTTGCTGCTGCATAACAACAGGACTCGAGTATCTCATTTTATTATCTGCAATGGTGCATTTTCATCAAGAAAAGAACTTCATTTGTTCTTGGTGTTCCTGTTTTAATACAAGCCAATATCATTTGCTAATGTACACTACATGTAATTTGAAAGACTCTGTACTTTAAAAGAGTCCAAATTAAATCAAATTGGTTAACATCTTTTTTTTTATGCCATTTTTTTGCCAAGCAATGTTGACCATTAGTTGTACATATAAGACTTTGTAAAGCAGATCATCAGTTGATGGATGGCTGATAAGTCACTCCCTCAAAATTTCCTCTGTCAGCATGATGACAGCTCTGCAAAACATGAAAAAATGTAAAACACAAGAGGTCAGTCTAGGTTGGCAGATAGCTATAGGTATGACCAAAAGATTTAAAGTAGCACATTATGGACCATTCCTCCTAGCATGTCTAAAGGACAGTTCCCTGTGCTATCTCTTATTAACCCAGTGAACTTGGGTATTCTAAGGCAGCGTAGCAACTGTCTCATGTACACAGACAACCCTCTCCTCTTACCTCCCAGCACTCAGACTTGTGAGAGATGCACTTATATCTCCAAATTGAAAGCCACACATTCTCCAGCCGAGACCGGAAAAACTGGTCAAGAGGAGAAGGTCAACATTTGCACCACACCACATGGAACACATAGCCTTCCAGAACACAACTCTCACATAAAAACACAAACTACACACCCACCTTCGCAGAGGTTCTCAAAAAAAATCTACCCAAACAGCAGAGACCTCTAAGGCAGAAATGAACTTGACCACCACAACACAGCACAAGCCACAAGGCACATAGCTCACCTACACAGTGTGCCCCTCAACCTAAGCCCCTAAGGCAAAACAACTTGCCCAATACATTAATCATAAGTGACTCAATAGTGAGGCACACAGATGTCCCACTCACTAGACTGAATAAGGAGAAGGTAACAGTCAGCTGTCTATTAGGTGCCAGAATCTGCCACATAACACTTGGACTCAGATCACTCCACAACAAGTACAAGTATGACTCTGTCATTGTCCATGTGGGTGTGAATGACCTGAGATGCACCTCCCTGGACTACATGAAAAGAGATATGGTGGAGCTCTCTGATTATGTGGCCCGGGCAGGTATGATCCTAGCCCTAAGCAGGATCCTACCATCACCTAGAATGATACCACAATACAAGCAGAAAATGATTGACTTCAACAATTGGCTAAGTTTCTGGTGTCATTCTAAAGGGATCCAGTATCTGTCTGCTTGGGGTGACATGACTGACAGACCTCGATGTTTTGCTAGAGATGGCCTGCATCTGTCACCCCTGGGTTTCTGGGTACTGGCTAAGTCTCTTGCCACCCCTGTAGTGCCTTTTTAGGCAGTGTTCCAAAGACCAAATTAACACTGTAACAGCTACAAATAAATGCAATCTGAGGGTCATGCTGCTCAATGCTAGAAGTCTAAATCTCAATATGCACTCGCTTGAAGCACTCCTCTAAATGGAGAACATCGACATTTGTGCTGTAATGGAGACCTGGTTTAAAGCGGCAGAAAGCACCCCTGCACTACCAGGCTATAATTTATTTTACACCTTTCAGCCCCAGAACATGAACTAAAGCTCCAAAGGCAGTGGTGTCTCCATATTCATAAAGGATATGCACACCACCATTCTAGTAGCCCAGCATAATGCATCTGAGATACTTTAGGTGCAACTAACATTGGGTAAGACAGCGATTCAGATCATAGCCTGCTATAGGTCCCCAACCATGTCCCAAGACTCTCACTCCATGTTCCTAAGCACCCTGGAATCTATTAGGATCCAACCCAGCACCCTTATAGGTTCATAGGTTCATAGGTTTATACTAGGCTATCTGTCCTAAGGCATTTATAAGCCTAGCCCAAAGTTTTGTGGCTTACGCCACCCCTTATGTTAAAAAATACTGTGCCCATTAGTTTGTTGTGCCTCTGTCCAGCAGTGACACAGAGATGATTCCAGGGGTAAACCTATGATCTCCCATCCACCGGTCAAGATTTCTCTTGAACAGAGCCAGCGAGGTGCTCTGCCTCACATGGACCGGGATTTTATTCCACAGCATAGGGAGTCTCTGGGTGACAAATCTATCCCTCCAGCATGTCCTATTTATATCTGTGCTAAGGTTTAAGTCGCTTGCTCTAGTGGATCTGGTAGATTTGGATGTTTTGAGGTGGAGCATGTCCATTAATTCCGGGTTGGACATGGCCTTGTATGTCAGGCACAGGTCACCTCTGAGCAGGCGGTATGCGACTGAATAGAGCTGGAGTTTCTTCAGTCTGGCAGCATATGACAGATTTTGGAGTCCCTTTATCCTTTTGGTGAGGAACTTTTGGGGTCTCTCCAATTGCTGCAGGTGTCGGGTGAGATACATCCCGAATGGGACATTGTACTCGATCATTGGTCTGATAAGTGAAGAGTACAGGGGAACAATGACCTCACTTGATCTGGATGTGAATCCCTTCATGATCAGGTGGGCAATGTAGAAGGTCTTTCTAACCACTTTAGCAATGTGAGTGTCAAAAGGCCACTGTCAACCTGGGTCCCCAGGTCCCTGATAACCTCTTCTGTGCTTAATGGATTGCCACCTATATGGTAGCTTGGGGTTACCTTGTTTTTCCCGAAGGGTATGACTATACATTTTTGGGCATTTAACTTCAGGCCATGGCTCTGGCACCAGTTATCAGTTTCCGTGAGACCCCTCTGAAGGATATCTGTGTCCGATGTACTTTCCACTATGGCCCAGTTTGCAGTCATCTGCAAACTTTGTCAGCCATAGTCCTCCTATGTTTGCCTGTACTTCTGAGAAGTAGATGCCGAACAACAGGGGGCCAAGGACTGAGCCCTGTGGGACACCACTTGTGACCGGCTTGGAGTCTGACATGGCGCCAGCAACTCTAACCCTGTAGGTTCTGTCCTTTAGCCAGTTTGCAACCCATCTTGTGACATATGGGTTTACATTTAAGCTGGTAAGTTTCTCTATAATACCCGAGTGGGGTATTGTGTCGAAAGCTTTTGCAAGGTCAAGGTAGGCTGTATGGACTGCCTTTCCCTCATCAATGGCCTTGGTGACTGTTTCGAAGAAGTCGACCAAGTTCAAAAGGCATGATGTGCCTTTGACAAAGCCAAACTGGGTCGGGTCCAATGTCTGCAAGTCCCCTATGTCTTTGTTTATGAGTTCCATTATGATCCTCTCCATAGCTTTGCAGACCAGGCTTGTTAAGCTTATGGGGCGGTAATTACCAGGGTCCGTAGAGGCACCGCCTTTGTGGAGTGGGACCACAGTTGCCGTACGCCACTCCTTGGGCACGTATCCTGTGGTAAGGCTAAGATTAAACAGCTGCCTTATATGCAGGTTTAGTTCCTCGTTGAGTTTGTGTAGCACACAGCCGGGGACACCATCCGGTCCCATTGATGCTGTGTTTTTAGCTTTAGAGAGAACAGCTTTCACCTGCACATTTGAGATGTCTGGGAGGCTACACTCCACTGGGATAGTTATCTCTCCTTTTGGGGGGGAGAGGGGGTGAAGTTTGCACTGAACCTGTCTGCCAGTATGTTGGCAATGTCTGTGGGTTCAGTGATTTTTGTATCATTTTGGACTAATTCTGTGCATATCTGGGAGTTTCCACCCAGGTTTCTAACATAGCTGAAGAAGGCCTTATGATTGTCTTTTGAATCTATTGCAATTTTTCTCTCAAAGTTGGCCTTGGATGATTTTATGAGTGCTCGTATTTTTTTTACTAATAATGATCAAGGGTGTCTTCTCTTTTATGGATTTTGCTCTATCATGTAACAGCTTTCTCCTCTTATTGTAAAGTTTGTTTATGGCTGGGGTCCACCAGACTGGACGTTTGCCCTTGGTGGAAAGAGTCTTGGTTTTATTAGGGATTGCCTGATCCATGCAGTCCTGGAGGTGTTCATAGAAGGCATTTGTAAGGGCTTCCGCAGCTTGGGTTGTGGTTTCCACTGGCTCAGGGGCCTTGAAGGATACCACACCAGTCTTGAGTAGTGTGAAGTTTGCTTTAGAGAAGAACTTCACTGTGGTCTTTTTTGTTTAGGGTGGGGGCGGGATGTGGATTTCCAGTGAGATAAGTTTGTGATCTGATCTCACCAATGAGGGATATACTTCCGGTGTGGAGCATTTTGTCCCCATGTTTGTGATGATGAGATCTAGTATATTTTCTCCTCTTGTGGGAAGAGTGACTAGTTGTTCCATGGCATTTGAATTTATGAACTCCAGGAACCTTTGGGTTAGAAAGTTGGGGCTTGAGTAATATTCCCAGTCTATATTCGGGTAGTTGAAGTCACCCAATATAATGGTGTTTGGAGATACATTTATACCCTCCAGTGTCTTCAGGAAGGCTGTGTGGGGTTCCTGAGTTTGAGAGGGTGGCCTGTAGCATGCTATAAATTGTAGAGCAGTTTTGCCTATGGTTAATTGCACCTGGATGGTTTCCATGCGTTGCCACCAACCTGGAGGTGTGGGTATCCTTGATGAATATGGATACACCCCCTCCTTTTGTGGTGTGGTCCGGGTTTTGGGGCCGGAACGCATGATATGAGGTAAAACCTGATAGTACTGGGGTGCTCTCAGGAGCCTTGAACCAGGTTTCAGTCACAGCACAGACATCGATGTTCTCCATACTGAGAAGGGCCTCGAGTGCGTGCATTTTGAGATTTAGACTTCTGGCATTGAGCAGCATTACCCTTAGTTTCTTCCCATTTTTGTTTTCTAGGGTGGTAGGTTTAGAATTTGAGCCTTGCCTAAAAAAGGCACTATGGGGTGGCAAGAGCCTTAGCCAATATCCGGAATCCCAAGGGTGACAGGTGCAAGCCATCCCTTGTGAAGCAGCGTGGCTTGTCAAGCATGTCATCCCAGGCAGACAGACACTGGATCCCCTTTGAATGACACCAGAAATTAAGCCAATTGTTAAAGCTGATCATCTTGTCTCTATGTTGTGGCATCATTCTTGGTGAAGGAAGGATACTGCTCAGGGTCAGGGTCATACCTGCCTGGGCTACATAATCAGAGAGCTCCTCTATGTCTCTTTTCATGTAGTCCAGGGAGGTACGTCTCAGGTTGTTCACACCAGCATGGACAATGACTGTGTCATATTTGTACTTGCTGTGGAGTGACCCGAGTGCTTGTGTTATGTGACGGATTCTAGCGCCCGATAGGCAGCTTACTGTGACCCTCTCCTTGTTCAGCCTGGTGAGTGGGACGTCAGTGTGTCTGACTATGGAGTCACCTATGACAAGTATGTTTGGTGTTGTATTTGGCTGTGACTGCTTTGCACACTGATTTTGTGGTTTATGTGTTGCCTGTGGTGTGTCATGAGGTGGCAGTTGCTTGGATGTCTGCTTTGGAGGCCTCTGCTGTTTAGGTAAATTTTTGCTCAGAGCCTCCGAGTATGACTTTGTGTGTTTATGTGTTTGATTCATTGTTGTGATAGCTTTATGTGAGACTGGTTTTGTGGTGTGTGTAGTTGCCTTCTCCTCCTGTCTGGTCTTGCCAGTCCTGAGTTGAGAGAGCTCAGCCTCCAGTTTGGCTAAATAGCTGCATCTCTCGCAAGTATTTGTGTTATGTGGGAGGAGGAGAGGGTTGTCAGTGTACATGAGGCAATTGTAACATTGCCTCAATATTCCCAAATTCACCAACTGGACAGGAGAGGACGCCAGCATCTGGCCCTTCGACATGCTAGAGAAATTTAGAAGTTAGGGTGTAACTGAATAAGAGAGGACTTAGTAAGGAAGTGGGTACTCCTGGGGTTGCTAGTGAGGGACTTTGTATAATACAGAAGTGCTAAACCTGAAAAGAAGATGCTTTTAAGACAAGTAAAAGCTTTTAGGAACAAGTGCTGAGCTTTTTAGTTAAGGGATATACTGTTTAGATTACTAGTAGAGCAGTTCTAAGGGAAAAAATGAAGAACAGACTTTATGGAGCCAGAAAAAGTTTAACCTTGTTAAACCAGCGCTGCCCAATGCTGCTCTAGTGGCAACTCCGCGCTAAATCACGCTAAAGCACTCTAAAGCATGCTTGATAGCAGGGGCTGGAAAGAGCCAGGAATTGACCCAAAACAGCCAATAAAACTACAGTTTCAAGTCAGTAACCACTCCCACGGGGGGCAGGGAAGCAGCTCAATGTTTTTCACTGCCACTGATCAACAGAGAGACTTTCCTTTAGCCCAAGCAAAAATGGCCTCACAGAAACTTACAAAACAGTTCAAGAACAGCAAGCCTGTAACTTGAACTTTTTTAAATCTCAGAAAAGTGGGAAAAAAAGATTTTTTTTTTTTTTCAGAGATAGCAGAGGTTCACAAGTAATATCAAGTTATAACAGTGCATTAACTGACCCCCCACAAGAGTGCTAGGTCAAAGAGAGAAAATATGCAAGTTTTGAGAAAAAACGATTTTAAAATTAAGTGAAAACAGGAAATTCAGTAAACAGCTTTTGGTTGTGCTCTAAATACAGCTACTAATGCAGAAATCAAGTTTAACAAGCCAGAAAATGCTCAAACTAGGCAGCTATGCAGAAAAAACTTATCAAATAAACAGAGGAAAAATACTTAAAATCTCAAAAGTGGCTCCTTTCTTCTCTCAGTGTTTTCTCCTCGCCTCTAGGCAACTTCAACTATGCCTCCATCAACAGGGAAAACTATTCATGCATCAATACACTGGCCCAATACTTCCTGGAATAAATCAATTCCAATGTCTTGGACCAGTTCATTCTTACCCCCACTAGAGGAAGCAACATCCTTGACCTGGTTATTACTAACATGGGGGACTGTTGCTCTATACCAATAGTCAATTCCTCCCTGGTTAGATCCGATCACAAACTAATTGCCATGGAAATCCACATTTCACCCACACCCCCCGCAAAGGTAACCACCATAAAAAACTTCTCCAAAACTGACTTTGGGCTCCTAAAAACAGAGGTGGCTAACTTCATGGCACCCATGCCAATGGAAAATAGATGCAGGACTCCCAAATCATACACCAATGCACTGAATGAACACGTATATAAATGCATGGAACTAGCCATACCCAAAAGAACCACGACACTCTCCTCCAAAGAAAGGAAGCCTATCTGGTGTTCCCCTGCCATTAATAAACTCTACAACAGAAGGAAGAAACTGTTGCAGAAAAAAGATGAAGTCCCAAGACTGGAAAAACTCCCTTATTAGCCTCAACAAAAAGTTGAGATCCCTCATCAAAACCTCTAAATCCCCCTATGAAGGTAGAATTGCGGCAGACGCTAAAAACAACCACAAAGCCTTGTATATTTATATCAAGAATCTCCATGGCAATACCCAGATTTGCTCTGAGTTACTGCACAATGGTACCTCCTATACTGAGCCAACAGATATTGCCAACATACTGGCCGACAGATTCAGTGCCAGATTTGCCCCTCTCTCCCCCCTTAAAGGACCAATCACAATACCGAAAGAATGCCAGGCATCCAGCATTACTGCACCACATGTTGAAGCTGCATTGTTCAAGGCCAAGAATACAGCTTCCATGGGGCCTGATAATATCGCTGGCTGTGTTCTACATGAATTACAAAGTGAACTGGCACCACATCTGTGTGCCCTGTTCACTCACAGCCTCACCTCAGGCTTGTCCCTATCAAATGGCACACTGCTACAGTCATCTCTCTCCATAAAGGGGGAGTGACTATAGACCCTGGGAATTATCGCCCCATTAGCTTGAAGTGTCTGATATGTAAGGCTATGGAACACATCATCATGGACCTAATTAACAAGGATATAAGTAATCTCCAAACTCTGGATCCCACACAATTTGATTTTGTGAAAGGGAGATCATGCTTGCTCAATGTGGCTGACTTCTTTGAGTCAGTCACCAGAGCTGTGGATGAGGGTAATGTAGTTCATACACCCTATCTCAATTTGGCCAAGGCCCATAACTCTCAACTGTACAGATTTTCGCAAAATGTCCAGATTTTTACCTCATATTTTTGGTATGTTCCTCCTAAAATCTGTTCCTTTCTGGCAAATAGCCGAGGACTGAAGTTATTACATAATGACAAACATTTGAGTTTAAGACTCCACATCCTTCAGAAAATGCATGCTAATGCAAAACCTATTATTCTGCAACTTTCTAAGTTTGTAAGAGCAATATTTAAAATCTGTCCCTATTTGTTACCCCATCATTTTAGGCTTTGTCCAGATTTATTTGCTCTAAGAGGTTGAGAGGTATGCCAAGGCCTTTGATACCATTCCTCACTCAGGAATTATTGGTAGACTCACCAATCTAGGCATCAACCCCTACATCACCAAGTGGGTTACAAATTGGCTGACAGATGGAACCCACAGTGTGAAAGTAGTAGACTCTAAATCAGACTGCAGACCAGTCACGAGTGGAGTCCCACAGGGATCGGTGCTGGTCCACTCCTGTTTGCCATCTACTTCTCAGAAGCAAAGGCCAACACAGAAGGACTTTGGCTGACCAAGTTCACAGATGACTGCAAGCTGGGAGCCATTATTAACTCCCCAAGTGATGCAGCCATCCTATAGAAAAGCCTCACTGAGACCAATGACTGGTGTCGAAACCATCGCCTTAAGCTTAATGCCAAAAAATGCATCGTCATCCCCTTTGGGAAAAACTCAGTTCCCACTAATTACCACATAGATGGGAGCCCACTGAACACTGAAGGTGTTATAAGAGATCTTGGGACACAACAACCTCTCCTTCGACCACCACATTTCCACTGTGGTCAGAAAGTCCTTCTATGTGGCACATCTCATTACCAAGAGGTTTGCATCCAGGAAGAAAGAGGTTATCATCTCTCTCTACTCTTCCCTCATTAGACCAATAATTGAGTATAATGTTCCATTCGGCATGTACCTCACTAGACACCTGCAATAGCTGGAGAGGCCACAAAAGTACCTCACAAAGAGGATCCTAGGCCTTAAACACATGTCCTACATGGACAGACTAAAAAAACTCCAGCTATTCTCTGTCTGATATCGTCTACTAAGAGGCGATCTCTGCTTGACTTACAAAGCCATGTCTGACCCAGCTCTGTTAGAAATGCTACATCTAAAGAAATCCCAATCCCTCCACACCACATGCTCCAGAGACCTCAACCACATTACCACAATCAACAGAACATGCTGGAGGGACAGGTTCTTAACTCAGAGACCGCCCATGTTCTGGAATAGACTTTCCATACATATCAAGCAGAGCACCTCACTGACTCTCTTCAAGAGAAATCTTGATGAGTGGACAGGAAACAGAAAGTTCATCCCAGGGATTACACTAGTGGCTCTACTCTGTAGAGGCACTGGGAACTAACATCGAGCTGCACAATGCCAGGGCAATTCTATGGACTAAGCTTGTAAAGGCTCCAAGGCCATTAGCCTAGTATGAACCTATGGACCTACGGATGCTGCTGTCCCAGGGCTCTCATCATGGTATTATGCATTTCACTATAGCCCATGTTATATGTATGATAGAAAAAACATCTAGACAGCAATGCCAATGGCAACTTGACTGGTACATACATGCAGTGGATTTCGATATTCCCGTGACCTATGCAAAATATTTGCCCTAACATGACTTTTAAATGAGCAATAAATTAAGTAAATTTCTTGCCGTGACTATCCGAAAAGTTATGCATGAGTCAGTTGTCTTCATTGTACGTGTTTGTCTTTTTGTCAGCATCTGAATGTTCTTTCCTTTTTTTTCAAATAATGTATAGAAAATCTGGACAGTGGTTTCATTTTGGTGCTGGACAGTGGTTCCATCCTGGTGATGTGCTGATATTGTTGTGCTTCTGTTGGTGGTGCTGTGCTGTGACGTTGTGTCCTTGGGCTAGCAAAATGATATTTGGGAAATCTTGTGTGCCATGCAAACTCAGTCTCCTTTAATGTTTTCATGTAACCTGAAAGGGATCAATAAATTCCCAGTAACACTTTTGGTGGAAATGCAGTACAGTATTTTACAGCACTAAAGTGGTGGACGCAGGTACAACATACCTTAGAGGGGTCTATATCACGTTGTTGAACTATTAAAAGTTTGAACGTCATATGGTCGACACCATATGATTGAACTTTTAAAAGTTCGAACATTTCAACAGAGATCTCCATACAGTACGGAATGGGAAGATTTCCTTTTTCTGCACTGTAGTGCAATGTCGGAGTTGGTATATTTAAAAAGCGAGGGGTGTGGGGGCACAGGCCCCCATGTACGGGGGTGCAGGAGGGTTGCTTTGTACCTTCTTGATTATATAGTTCGTTTATCTCTGATGCTATCCTATGTGCCCTTCATGTCATTGCAGGAACTTTGATCAAGATGGGAGCAGATAGAGAACAAGCATACAATGACTGGTCACCTTTAAAGAAAAACACAAACTGTGCATTTAGGAGTACAGAGAGGTGTCCAAGTAAATGTTGGCATGGACAATAAGAAGAAAAGTCATGGAACCAAAACAAATAACACACAGCAAGGTGTGGATTGCAAGACCCACAGCACAGACACTATCTTGGAAACATTACACAACACTACAGACAATTATTCTTATCTGGAAGACAAAAGTAAACTGGACTGGAATGATGACTATGGCATACACAGTGAGGTCCACAGTACACTCCTGAATGAATCTAGGCAAGCATGCATGAAGCTATTGCTAGGTGTTGATTGCTTAATGGAGTTGTCGTACAGTGAAAGAGAGTTTACTCTGTTTTTCCATGTATGTGCCAGTGCAACAACTTACCTTCCTAGTCTTTGAGTTCAGCACTTGTAGCAATGCTTGCCACATGCATGATCATCTGCCACATCTTTATCATCTGCTTGGTTCTTTTGCACCCTGCTCCAGGTCTATGAAAATAGTCACTGCCAAATAGTGGAGACTCAGCCATGTCTTGGCACCATGGGCACATGGGAATCATGCTGTTGGCACATGGAGTCTTTATCAGTAGCAGAAGTGTGAAATGTGTGCTGAACTAGTTTCACACCCTAAATATGGACACATATTCATTACACACCTATCACCTGTTTCAAAGATGCTACCTGATCCCATCTGTAGTTCACGTGTGGCAGGAAATCAGCACACAGTGTTGCTTGCCCTACATGGTTGTGCAGTACACTTAGGTGTGGATGCATGTTTCTGTTTGCCAGGTGGCACAGCAAAGTATGGATCATACTCCATGATGGATCTGGAAAGAAGTGGAGTCATAGACATTCAGCTAATACAAGTATGGTGACATGACTGTTTAGACTGTTTGGTAACAAGTCCCACTCTAACAGAGTTGTATAGCACAATGTCGTTTGGCCCTCATTTGTCATTTCAAAGTAATGAAGTGAAAAACTCTAACACAATGTAACTGGACAGACTAAAACATTCACTGTTACTTGTAACTTCCAACATAAACATTGCCAGTATTATGACTGACCACCACTGTGCCATTCAGAAATACTTGTGTTTCAACATCCCTGAAGTTATTCACTGGTTCATTTGTTGGCACATTGCAAAGGGTAGGCCTACCACTATGGCTTATGGTAGCAATCGTTATAAAGTTTGCTTTGGTCTGCAGAACACTGATGTTACTCTCCATGTTTTAGCATAGGTATTAAGAAGAAGCTCAACCAGAAAGCTAAGCAGTGTGCATGTGCTCTCCTCGATCATTGGTCTCAGCAACCACCTGTAGTGGTGTACATCAACAATTGCTAGGAATGGACCACTTGTACAGGCCAGTGGAGCTTCTTTTCTTAACAATATCTGCAGTATTCATGACAAACATGACCCACCACTACCTCCATGTGACCATGGCAATGGTGAGGATAGAGCTTGGATACAAAAATGTAAGTTTGTGTTTGCAAGTATGTACACCTGGCTAATGTGCTGATACACCCTTTAACATCATGTTAGTGGGTGCTTTGAAGTCTGTACACACAATATGTATATATTTCTCCAATTAAAGTGTATTACACATGAAAAGATGATGCCATACTCTCTTCTGTCCAGGCAGCCGAGTGAACAAGGAATTAGAGAAAACTGTAGCACCACGCAACATCATCCGTGATATTCCACACACTTCATCTGCATCACTGGAATTTTTACATTGAGTTGTTACCTTCTTTGCACCCAAGATGCTGCTTGACCAAGTATGCTTCTACTGTAAGTGTATAGTCCATGTCTCCTTAGAGGTTGGCATAATGGTTAAGCTGATTACATTACAGACACAAGATGCAAGGTTTGATTCTTACATGGGATAATTGACTAGGCTTAAAATGGCCTACCAGGGCAGTTAGCCTAGTACTAGCATATGAACCTACAATTACCTCCACCCAAGCAGGATAAAACAAAGCAGTGTAACTACCTTGACATCTCTGTTTTTTTAAAAGGTTACTTCTGGCTGCTCTTCCTTTCAATGAGAACTCCAGTTGAAAGCAGCATCACACACCATCAGGGGACCTTCAGTGGGCAGTGTCCTATCCACATAGCCAAGATGAAGAGCCTATTTTGAAAGAAGTGAAGATACCACTCACATATGGTAAGCATGAGAATTTGCACATATGCTTGATTTTCATATTGCTGTTCTTGACCTCTCTCTCTAAGGTGTGTCTATATTACATAATTGAACTTTTAAAAGTTCGAACGTCATATGGTCGACAGTTGACAGGTTGCCCCCCCTACTTAAACCATTCAGGTAGGTTTTTTCTTTGGTTTATTTTTTTTTATTACATTTCAAACTTTCTGTCTTTCATAAAGCCAATAGTGGATGCCAAGGCCTCAAAGACCCTGACTATAGCCAAGTTCCTTGATTTCCAGTTGAAAGATAGTTTAAACAAATTTTCCCACATAATAAAAGACTCATGGGACTGCCTAAGAAAGATCAAGCAGGATTTATACTGGGATGATATTATTTTCATGATGGTTGATATGAAAGACCTCTTCAATGTCATACCACATTCTGAAGGTGTTGATTTGTTCTACGACTTTTTGTGTGAAAACACTCATTTTACACACATTAGGACACTTACATTTAGGACCCTGATGAAACTCATCTTAGAAAACAACTATATTATGTTTGAGGGTCAACTTTTTAGACAGACATTAGGAGTTGCCATGGGGGCAGTATGTGCCCCTGTGTTTGCAAACATTGTCTTGACACAATGGGAGCTAACCAGTATTTTTCCCTCTGAAGGCTACAAATTGTACAAATTTTATGGTAGATACCTGAACGACATCCTGATTCTGTGGGGAGGTCGTCATGATCAGTTAAAAGAGTTTCTTTACTTCCTTAACACCAACAAGTCATTTTTGTGGTTTACGATGGACACCAACACAGAAAATATTAGTTACTTGGATATCCAGGTTAGGAAGAACAAGGAGTTGAAGAAATACACTTCCACTATATTTAGGGAACCGAGATTCTCAAACACCCTATTACATTTTGAAAGTGGCCATCCCATACATCAAAAAAGATCCCTGGTCAAGGGACAAGGGGTACGGCTCGCGAGGATGGTCAGTGAATTGGACATGTTTTATCAGGAAAGGGATGTTCTGTTGGTTTTGTTGGTTAGAAGAGGGTACCCAAAAGAGTTTGTGGTGCCAATTTTATAAGAGGTCACCCACAAGAGAAGGTCTGGGCATTTCTACCCTTTGTTGGGTCTCGGCATAGAAGGTGATACACAAGATGTAGTTGGTGAAGAAGACAACATAAGGGTCAGTAGTAATAACAATAATACTTTCAACAAAGCAATGATTATGGCATTCACTCCTCAGTTCCCTCAACTTGGAGACATCTTGATTAAAAACTGGTTTATATTAAAAAACGATGAACAGGTGGGTAATAAGATAGGGGATAAACCACTGGTAGTTTATAAAAAGGACACCTGTATTAAGAACATGTTGGAATGGAAAAAGGAGGGGGCAAGATTTTAAAGTAATGGATTCACAAGGAAGTGCGGACATTGTTCGCAATGTAGATACATCTTAGAGTGTGACAGGGTGGATATACCACAATATGGAACAATTAGGTCCTGGCACAAAAGTAACTGTGGAACCAATAATGTGGTTTACATTGCATTATGTCAAGTGTGTAAAAGGTACTATATAGGGAAAACAAAAAACACCTTTAGATCACGTATATACCAACATCTGTATGACATTGGTAGAGGCAATGTCAGCAATGCCCTTGCTAAACATCTCAACAAGTTCCCTGAACATAATTTTAAATTTTCAGTATTGGAACATGTTGAAGTCAATGAAAGAGGGGGACCCAGTGAATTATTTTTAGAATATAAAGAGCTGATGTGGCAATTAAGGGTTAATGCCCCAAGTCCTACTGGGCTGAATGAGGTTGTGTCCCTTACTAGTTATCTTAAATTAAAATCTAATCTTCATTTGTGAAATGATTGTCACACATTTTTATATATACATACAAATACATTTTTTGTTAATATGAATTTTAAATGTAAACATTTAACATTTGTTTATAAAAAAAACATGATGCTTGCAGACAAAATGGTTCACTGAGATGTTCTTATTTAAACCATTTTATATTTTTCTGGTTTCATTTGATGTGGATATACCGAGTGGATGTTGCTTTAAATTTTAGGATTTTGCTGTTTAATTGATTAATAGGAACGTTTTGTTAACAGCAATGTGAGGTTATATGAAGTGTTTGCAACTGTTCTACGTTATTCTGATGAAGTCATTTCTTACTGACTGATGAAAGCACTAAATAAACTGTTTTCCAGCTCACAGTGTACTCTGTACCTTCTTGGTTATTATAGCATCAGAGATAATTACCCAGTTGAGTAAATGTAATGCTCAGTAATCTTGACTAAAAAACAAAATCAGAATGACTCATGGGTTTCAGTACTTGTGTGCAGGAAGAGACATTGTCAGTAATTGCCACAGTCATTTTTCGTGCACAGTAGTTTTGATCAAAGTCACTATTTATGATTTTTGTGGACACATCACCTTCTCCAGGTGAGTGAGGTTGCATGTCATGCACTGCATAGTTTTCACTGATAGAAGTATCTTGTCTGATAGCACATGTCATTACAATGTACTGTGTTCATTTTTTCTGGAGGTGATGTGATAATCACTGACTCGAGGCAATTGTACGAGCCATGAAAACACTATGATTACATCACTCACAAGCAGTGGTGTATGGTGTGCTTGACTAAAGGCAATAGTATGCATCGTACCTGAAGCCATTGTCTTTTTTGCACAGCAGATGAACTTTGTGGAGCAGTTTTCATTTTGAAGGAAAAACATATGGGACAGGCATCATGCTTCAAGTGCTGATGCTACGGGGTAAACTCTGGACATGCCAGCACAAGTGTAGCTATGCCTGATCTTTCCAGATAGTCAACACATATCCATGTGTGATCATTTGGCTTCCAGCCCACACATCTAACAGCCATTTCCCATTGTCTGTGATGTTCATCGTTTCATGGGAAATGTTAGAAGCTGCCCTTGTAGTTCCAACCATTGGTGCATCCCACTGCAAAGCCACTTTTCATCATGTTGACCATCAGGCTGTGAAGAAATGGCATAGAGTCACTTCACAGTGATCATGCATGCATGCAAGCTCTTATCACAGGATTGATTCAACGCATCAATAAGGCACTGTTGCTCACAGACACAGAAATAATGAAATAAACCGAGGTAAATTTGCAGCCATAAATAATCTGCATAACAACTGAAACAGTACAAGGGTACAAAGGTCAACCAGCCCTAATGCTCTACGTAAAGCTAGCAGCTATGTTGGCTGATATGAAACAGATTTGATTAATTAATGATACTTCAACATGTAACACATGCCCAGCTGGTGTGCTAGGCAGTCTCCCTCATGTTTCTAGCACTGTTGCATTTGCACTGGCTGAGAGCAGTAATGCCAGGGTCCATATACTAGCTAGCTAGGCAAATATAGCACTGGAAGCCTATGAGTTTTTGTCCTGCTGACAAGAGCCTGCTGTGGAACCATTCGTGGTGTTATGATGTGTTAGACACAATGATGAATAATAATCCAGGTTTGGTAACAGTCATAAATTTTATATTACATTAGGGAACCAACTTTTGTGATTTTACATTAGTAGTTCTGTAAACTTGATGTGAACTGAATAAATACATAAATAAATAGAGGAGGGAGGACAGGGCATTAAACTGGATTTATGTTGGTTGCTGAATACATTTATTATGAACTGAATATAACAGATTTATATAAAAAATGTAATGCAGGGAGGTGTGGGCATTAAATGGAATTTATTTTGGTGCTTATGTGAACTTCTTGTAAAATATATTTAAGAAATGTAATTTAATGTTACACTTTTGTGTCTCTGTTAGTGGACACTGTACTTGTGTGGGGGTTTTAAGTGTTGTAAGATCCATATCACTGTGGATGAGGACATTAACAGTTCACAGTGCCTACCTCAGTCTGGCCCAGAGGTTCGACAATACCATACTTGGGCATTGTAGACAAATGTACCAAATTAGGCATGAACTTGTATTTGAGCTGATGGCAAGCCCAATCTCTCAGCGATAGGACCTGGCCTTCACAAATTTGGAAAAACTCTGCAGCACCCCCCCCCCCCCCCCCCCCATTGTAATGTCCTGGGATATCTGTCTCCTTTGATACAAATGTAAAACATGGGATAACTGTAAATCCGGAATCTTTTAAGGAAATACTCATGGAAATTCTCCATGGCAACCTTCCCAATACTAAGCTGAATCATATAGTTGAATCATACATACATTACAAGCCTCCCCCAATCATGACAATGCTGTTAATTATGCAAGCCCCTCCACAACCAATATGCAGCATCGGGCCTCATAACACCCCTGGACAGGCTTTAATTACACATTAACACACACCTTGTCGGACATTATTGCTTGCATAATTTATATGGCCTACTAATTATCAACAGCATCTTCTGTTCAAGGATTGACTAAAAATTCTACCAGATATTTCACTTACGACTCCCTTATCCCTTTCTCTTAGCCTATACTCTGTTAGTGATCCCTGATAGGGAAGGCAGTCTCTAACCTGCAGAGCAAACTTCTTCTTGGTCTCATCCTACTCTTTCACCTTCCCCTCTCTTGCTATTTGCTCCCAATACCTTGTTTCCTTTGCATGTTTTCTTCAGTAAATTCCTGCCACATATGGTTTATTTTGTCTGCCCCTTTTTGCAGTCATCCCTATTGACAATTTCTCTGTCTTCCATTCCTGTATTGCCTTGTTTGTTTGACCACTTCCAACAACTTTATGAATATTATATTCTTTATGGTGTTTGGATCTGTATCCTAATTGCCATTTTTTCCATATATCTTGAAATCCACCCTCTGGGCTTTATCATCATCCCTTTCTGCTTTGAATTATAGACTCCTGCTTGTTATGCTTATAATCCATGACTATCCTGACTGCAAATCTGCATTTGGTCAGAAATGTTTTTTCTATGTACCTTTTGCAATGTGCATGCCTGCCACTGAGCCTGCCTTAGCAGCCTTGCCAATTAGTTCCCTTATTACTCTGGGTGGGGGAGAGCATGCTGCTGCAGGGTCATAATATAGTGTACTTGCAATAACAGATACCACTAGGAAAGTGTATACACAATTACAACTTTCATGTCATAAGTAGTGAATGGGGCAGGGGGGCAATATATAGAATCTGTGGTCTATGCAACAAATGAGTGGGTCAGTGTCATATCTCTCAACCTCCTAGTATAAGAAATTTGGACAAAGCCAAAAAGAATGCAGGATAAAGTCCCCCTAAAATAGGGACAATTATTAAATATTGCCATTAAAAACTTGTAGTTATTACAGTAATAGACTTTGTAGTAGCATTCAATTTATGAAGGATATGAAGTTTGAAACTCAAATGTCTGTCATTATTTAGTATCTTCAATCTCAGTGTTTTGGCAGAAAACCACAAATATTATGAGGAACACAGTGAAAGCATGAGGCAAGAATCTGGGCAGCATATTTTTAGAATATGCAGGCTGGTGAAATTAGGGCCTCTATGTAGTGTGGCAACTTGTACAAATAAACTGTACACCAGCGCTGCAACTAACCTTTTTTTCTGATGGTACAGAATGGCACTCTTTGTGCATTTTTTTTCTTTTTACTTATTTTTTAAGACCTAATTCTCCATCTGTGAGGCACACAGTGCCGTTTCTGATGATTGTTGATGTTGTGGCTGAAACAAAAAGAAAGATGCTTTCTGTTTCAGTGCTGTAAATGAAACTCCACTCTTTCATGCCATTAACTGGCGACACTTTACCTGGAAGAATGTGCTGTGTGAGCAGATGAATGCAGACGACAACTGTGATTTTAAACATCATTTTTATTCATTTTTATGCTACCAAGGGATTGTTTAGCTTACATTTGGTTGTTTACTGCAATCAAAACATCTGCAGTGCAATTCTACAACATCAAGACACATAGGAGAAGGCAGGTATTCCAACTGCACTTGATCTTTAATAAAATCCACCAAAGCCAAATTTGAGGCTAAAGTAGTCACCCATGCCACACTCACAAGACCTTTTTTAGTTATTTTTAAAATCTCAGAAGCTCAATGCAGTAATGTGCAGTCTGATTGTGAATAATGTTACCCACATTGAGGCTGAAGATATAGCTAACATACTGGCTGATAAATACAGCTCAAACATTATCCCTCTCTCTTCTCTATCTATCCCACAAGTTACAGCTGAAACAGCTTACCTTACAGCTATCACAGAAGGCCCAGTCCTAAAAGTGCTAGCAAAAGCTAAAAATACTGCATTGACGGGACATGGCGATATACCTGGATGCATCTTAAATAGTAAGAACAATGATTAACCCCCCCTCCACCTACATACACACAACACTGTTCAACCTCAACTTCCATACAGGTTTTGTACCAGGAAAAGAGAGATCAGCTACAGTCATTTCCCCTGCATTAGGGAGGCCTTCCTCAGAGCCAGACAATCACAAACCCATAAATCTGACCAGCCTGATATGCAAAGCCATGGAAAGACTTCTCATGGAGCTAATCAATCAGGACATGGGGGGACCTCCAAACATTGGCTCCATCTCAGTTTGGATTTGGCAAGGGCAGGTCATACTTACTCAACCTGGCGAACTTCTTTGAAAAGGTCATCAAAGAAATAGTAGAAGGTAAAACAGCTCACCAAAGCAATTGATGAAAATAAAACTGAACATACTGCATATCTTGACCTGGCCAAGGCTTTTGACACAATCCTCACTTCGGCATAGTAGAAAAGTGTAACAAACTGGGAATAAACCTCGGTCTCCTGCTAGACTGCCATCTGGCTCACAGATAGGATGCAGGAGATTAAAATAGGGAACCTACCTCAACAAAGAGTCTAGTCACCAATGGAGTCCTCTATGGATCGTTACTGGGACCTCTCCTATTTGGCATCTGCTTCTCTGAAGTAAAGGCCAATACCAAAGGACTCTGGCTGACTAAGTGTGCAGATGACTGCAAGTTAGGAGCAGTTATTGAATCCTGAAATGACCTGGCCAACCTGCAGGAAAGTTTGTACCAAACAAATAGTGTGAGAATCACAGACTGAAAATAAGTGACAAAAATGCATTATTTTATCCTTTGGGAAGTCGTCTACCCTAGGACACTACCGCATTCAAAATATGCCCCAAGATTTGACCCATTTGTTTCAGATTTGGGAAATTATGTGGAAAGTGACCTAGCTTTCAATCAAATATGTTCACTTTTGTAAGAAAGTCCTATACTGCACAGCTTATAAATGAAGGGATTACGACTAGGTCTAGAGGTGTCAATGTTCCCCTTTACTCAACCCTCATTAGCCAGTCATTGAGTGAAATGCTCCCTTTGTCATGTATCTGTCCAGAAACATGCAGCAACTGAATCACCCACAGAGATATCTTACTAAAACAATGCAAGACCTAAACAAAGTCCAACATGGACTGCATCAAAACCGGTCACTATACTCAGTATCCTACAGACTAAGTGGTGACCTGTGTCTGACATATAAGGCATCTTCCGACCTAATACTGTTGGACCTACTGCACATCAGCAAATCAAATGGCATCAGAAATACTTGATCCAGGGATCTAAATCTCTTCTGCAACATCAACAGAATGGTTTGAAGGGACAGTTATATCACATAGAGGATATCACTGCTCTGGAACAGACTTCCCATCCACATAAAACAAAGACCATCCCTGTCCATAGTCAAGCATGACTTAGATCTATGGATGGGAACTAGAACATTTACCCCAGGACTGTCCTCTGTACTTCTATTAATGGATAGAGACAGCTCCTAAATGCTTCATCCCATGTGCAGGTCTCCTCAAAATATATATGGTATAACCCCAGTTATTCTAACTGGAGTAATATATCATTATTGAGTTTGGGAATGGTAAGGCCAGTCTGACATCAAACAAAATAGGCTAATTCAAGCATCAAAAGGGAAAATGGCTAAACTTGAAATTGTCCACAAGGGTAGCTAGCTAAGTACTTACTATGAACCCATGAACTGATTCATAACTGTTTACTTTGTTATTTGACATAAAAATATTACTCAGTCGTAGCAGCAGCAGGAACAAAACACAAATAAATAAATAAACAACAAACCAATAAATAAATAAATAGATAAGGCATAGCTAGTAGTTTCCATTTGTCACTCCTACTCCCTTTCTATTAGAGTGCCACTCATCCCAGTCCTTCTTAGAGGACTCTGGTATTACTGTTTACTAGGGTGATCTGCTTCATTTATCTATTGCTCTTTCCATGAAAAGTACTTAATGTCCATTGAACTCTGTACCTCCTGCATAGTCCCTTCTTATCTTTCCTTTCTGAGCTGCATGCCATCCACACCTCTCAACCTCTTAGTGCAAGAAATCTGACAAAGCCTGACAAAACGGGGGGAAAATGCCCAAAAATAGGGGCAGTTTTAAATATTGCTCTTATAAACTTAAAAAGTTGCTAGAGTAACAGGATCTGTGTTAACATGTATTTTTTGAAGGATTTGAAGTCTGAAACTCAAATGTATGTCATTATTTAATGATTTCAATCCTCATATCATCCCAGTGATTTTTCAGAAAACTACAAATTTTATGAGTAATTGACCAAAAATATGAGGCAAAAATCTGGACATTCTGCAAAAATCTCGACAGTTGAGAGGTATGAGCCATCCCATTGTTCTGTAAGAGCCTTGTGCATCCATATTGTGTCTTCCATTTATTCCCCTATCTTCTGGTGAGAATTGATTTAGCTTATATAACCTTCCCTAATAAACCCTTGTCATGACTTCCTGTTGCCTTTCTTTGTAACTTCTCAAACAGCTTGAAATTATTTTGTCTCTATGATTATCAGAACTGTGCACAGCATTTCTTCTGTGGCATAACAGGGATTGGTAGAGGGGTAATGCAATGTCTGTATGGTCCTGGAGTCTGTTCTGCTAAAGTTATAACCCATTATCTTATTGACGTGGTTACAGCTTTCTTAATGTGTACCTGGTGGTTCGGTTATGTTATAACTACCAAATAAAGGTATTTTTTTTCCTGACCTCTGTTTTCTTAGGGCTACTTGTATTTCAGCCCAGCTGAAGCACGTGCAGTTTCCTTCATTGTACCTTAAATGCTACTTCTGAGCTCACAGTATTAGACTCCCCACATTGCTTTGAGGGACTGCTCCCTCATCTTCCACTGTCCCTTCTACATTAGTGTTATGCAGTTAGATTGTTCCTAGCCTTAGTCAAAGTGCTTTGATGATGTCTCAAACAAAGATGAAAAAAAAAAACACTAGTCCCAGGATAGACCCCCCTCCCTCATGTAATCCCACTAAATATTCTGGTTCCTTTAAAAGGGCCCTTCTATCTGCTACAGTTTGCCCCCTGCAGTTCAGCTATCCTTATATTGATTTAGTTATTTCTATACTACTCCAAGCCACGGTGGTGCAGCGGGAGGGTTTAAACCTTTTCAAATTCCCAAAGTGGGACATTTTTGGTACAAACATCAGATTTTGCAGGTCAAAACATACCCACGGCCAGTACAAAGGACAGAACTTTACTTTTTTGCCTAAATAAAAGCTTATTCTTGTAGCATTTTTGGTTGCTTATTCTGTTTCTTATACCATTTAGGTGTTTCAGATACAGAATAACTGTTTTATGCAACTATTACTTAAAATAAAAGAAATCATTTTGTCCTAAAATCTCAGGACATTTGCAATTTTTACAGTTTTTTTTGCAGGACATAACTGTCCAAAGAGGCACTGTTCCTTGCAAAGTGGGACAGGTGGTAACCCTATGCAGCGGTAGAGTTGTTGCCTCACAGCAAAGATTCTCGGCTGGAGTACCCTCTGTGTGGAGTCTGCATGTCCTTTCCGCGGTTGAGTGGCATTCGAAAGACATGCATAGAATGGGCGTGCCTTCGTTCAAGGTTGGGTGTCGAGCTGGCACCTCGGCACCCGTAAAAAATCTACTGCCAATCATTAGTGGACCAGAGTTCCGCTGTGGTGACCCTAACTGGGAAAAGCCAAAAGAAGAACATTTCTATACTACTTCAAGTCACTTAATTTCGCCTCTCAGTTTCCTGCAAAGGAATGTCAGAGGGAAACTTTACTAGTGTCAACATATTTAACATTTGCTTGGCTTCCTTTGTAAAGTTCCAGTATAAACCAATGAGAAAACTAAATCAGATTAGACTGACATAAAAGCTGCAGTGGGAATTTATAGAAATGTGAACTGATGTTTCCTTGTAACAGGACTGAATCTGTAAATAAAAACATCATGATCTTTGAAACTGAGAATATAAAATAATATTTGTGAGGACACGAAGTGCCACTGCTTTGTGGGGAAAGTAAGCATCTCTGAGTTCTGAAAGTTCAACTTTTTGTGGCTAAATGAACATATGTAATAAAGCTAATCTTTTAGCACATCACCATAGAACTGGAAGGTAATCTAGGTGCCTTCTGAGGTGATGCAGATAAATAAGTTAAGGTAGATGCTTGTGTATGAACTTGAAGGCTAACAGCTGTTGGCTGAATGATACGTGACTTTTAAGGTTTAGGAAGGTTATCGATTGAAGTGCAAGAATATCTTGGGTGGTTAGAGATTCCCAGGAATCAAAGCAAACTATCCTGTTGAAAGCCATTTCAAGATTGGTGAAAATATGATTTTAGTAGTTTAGTAAATACGTTTGTTCCCTGTAGTAGCTTAGGGAGTAGGACAGCTTTTACTATAAAATTTCTAGGTTCAGTTGTCAAATGATTCTGTTTATTTAATATGTTGTTGTCTTTCGGCTTTTCCTGGTTAGGGATCGCCACAGCGGAACTCCGGTCCGCTAATGATTGGCAGTAGATTTTCACGAACACCGAGGTGCCAACTCGACGTTCAACCTTTAACGAAGGCACGCCCATTTATGCATGTCTTTTGAACGCCCACCCAACCATGGGGAGGACATGCAGACTCCACACAGAAAGCACTCCCAGCACTACAGCCGAGAATTGAACGGGAGAACCTCTTGCTGTGAGGCAACAACGCTACCGTTGCACCATTATTTAATATAATACGCCTAATTGTTGATGTCTTTGCTTTAACACGAGTCACATGCTCATGTAAACTTAATCTCTGTTCTATGATTAATCCTGGAGAACTACAAGTGGCTACATTTTACATGCATTTGAAGTCTCCATGGATTACAATTGTGCTGGTTTACCTCTCTTCAGTACACCTTGGTTGCCAAATACCAAGTTCTTTCTTCTGTGTTTTAATGTCAGTTTGCTTCTGCTAAAGCAGTGTCAGAGGGTACTGAAGCCTGTCTGAAGGATTGTCGCTGAACAGCAAGACAGTCATCTGAATATTTTGTTAGCACGGTGTCACTAGTATGTTATACTGTACTTTTGCAGAACTGTATACAGCATGGCATGAATCCAGCTGCTGTCACGTAAAACAAGCTCAGATTCCTTCTGCTGTCAGCTGGCAAAGGTAACGTAGGGCCCAATACTGTACTGTATTCTGTACCTTCAAAATGCTCTGCTGCCATGTGTGCACTATTTGGCTGGTCTTATGCACCCCAAGTTTTCAGTTCACCAGACCATACCATCTCAGATGATGCTACGACATGGACTCTCATTGCCTCCTTACTCTCATGATGGGTGAACCAAGCTTGTTCACTCATTTTCATCCCTCCCTAGATGGGTCTTCCAGCTCATGGGATGCTAGTCAAATCCAGGTCATATGTGTATCCAGCTTTGATGAAGGTTTCTTTGTCATGGAGATGGTCTATTTATCTATCTATGTGTGTTTTGATAACTGGGAATGTGCATTGACAACTCATGACCTAAATTATTTTATAGGGGACACTACAGAGGAGTGCACAATAAAAGTCTTGCCTATAAAATCTCAAGATCAAAATAATTAAATCATATTTTCCTAAAACAAGCCTTTTATTGTTGGGGGTGGGACACTTTACACCCCCATCCACATAACATATTATGAATTACGCATAAAATTAAATATATCTACTATGTGGTCACACAACAGTGGAGTAAAAGAGAGAACTCCACTGTTGGTGAAAGTTGTTTCGTCAAAATTTCCTGGATTGTTCGGCACTCACTGGAAGTCCTGTCAATCAACTGGTAAGCACCTGACTTATTATTCCAAATCCAAGGGCACAGCACTAGGACAGGTTATATATTGTTAAGGGGAGTTTTAGGAAAATGTAGTTTCAGTCTTTTGGTTTCAGAATGCTGTACTTCAGTGATCTGTACCACTTGCTTTTTAATGTAATAAGAGAATGCTAGAACAGTTAAGTGATACAGTAAGAGTCTTCCATTTCTATTAAGGGCGGCTTTTTCATTGTGACCACACAGGGTGAATAGCTGTATGCATGATGAATGGAAAGCTGTGCCTGAGGGATGGGGTTGTGTGAAGATGAAGGGGACTAAACCACAGTGACCTGAGCTAGAGCCACTCTTAGAGAAGTTAAGGAAGAAATACGGGTTTATGCAAAGGTTTGTGTAATGGAAACTGCTGTGACTGCATTGGTCCTAGTTAATTTAATATTTGAAGAACTGACAAAAAGAGAATAGCTTCAGAGTACTTATTTTGTAAATGTATAATACCATCTGTAAGTGAAACATACGTCTTCATCTGTACAAGGAAACTTGTTGGAATATGAATGTTTAGTGTGTTCAGAAGGACTGATGTTCCCGTACTAAATGTACATCTGTATAGCAATGCAATTCCAGCATTCAAATCGTTTGCCATTCCCAGCAATGTGCAACTAATTATCTAACAAGGAAAAGGAATAAGAGCAGAGGCCCTCAGTCAGTCAGAGCAGATCAAAGCAGAACTTGGGTCAATTGCATGTTTTTCTGGTTCCTTTCTGATGATTGGCCAACATAAAAGCTCAGTGGGACTTTGAGCTGGAGACAGTTTTGGCCAGCTGTCCAACAGACCAGCTGAATTTGATTGTGACTATTGTTTGCTAATATCTTGTTTGGAATTCAGATGCTTTTTTTCCATGATTGGCCTGTCTAGGGAGGGAATGACTGTATGTTAATCTATTTCTCTTTTTTCTTTTGGATGAAATTTATTACAGTATTTCCAAGAGGTGGTGACAGAGTTGTGCCCCATTGCTTCAGAAAAGGGACCTTAAATAAGAACGAAACTACGGCAACTCATTTACTTGGAGATGTTATGAATTACTTTCTTGACAAAAGTGACTGTTGCTCTTGGGATACAAGGTCCTAATGGGGATGTGAAACTGCTGGTGTACCTCTTTTAATTGCTTGAAAGTAGTTAACACTGTTTTTGCAATCACTCAGTGGTTTCCATACAGTTTTCTTCCACTCATCCTTGTTTGACATATATATGTCTAATGCAGCTTACATACTGGGCAAAATCTAGTATGAAATAACTATGGGGTAGAGTGGGGGGATTGTTAAGATTTTCTATATGTTTCAAGGGTGGGGGGATGAATGTCACAAAGCATTACCAAGTAAAAATCAAAATGATGCTATCCAGCTCAGGTTTGGAGAGACCTGCCTTGTCTCCCATTGAATATCAATCTGTTGTGGTATACTTGTTTATATAATACTTGTTTATATAATACTTGTTTATATAATACTTGTTTATATAACAGTACACTGCAGTCCTCATCTTCTTCACTGCTCCTTTCCCTGTCTGGTGCAAATGCATGTTATATGTGCCGTCTTCATTTGTTAACTAGGTAAGTGAGTTTGTCAGTCTCAGAACCTGTTTAGCTACAAACAGAGACAACTGTAGACATAATATAAAAATGCAGACACACACACACACACACACACACACACACACACACACACACACACACACACACACACACACACACACACACACACATACACGCATATATAGATAAAACCTATACATATATATATATATATATATATATATATATATATATATATATATATATATGGTTCCCATTCAGAAGCCTGAAACATCATAAGCCTGAAAATCAAAATCCTGAAACCAAAAGCCTGAAAATTCAGAATCCTGAAAACTCAAAATCCTGAAAGCCCAAAATCCTGAAAGACCAAAATCCTGAAACTCAAAATCCTGAAAACACAAAATAGACATACTGATGTCATTGTGGCTTTGCTATCGTTAGCCTTGTGGTGTTAGGTCATGCGTTGGGGTCAGGTAAGTGTGCGGTTGGTTTTATTTTAGGGTTAGGCGGTTTAAGTGAGTTAGGGTTAGGGCAGGTTAGGCATGTATGCAATAGTAACAAATATTGGGGTTAGGGGCGGTTTAAGTGAGTTAGGTTAGGGCGGGTCAGGTGAGTGTGCGATAGTGATGGACCTTAGGGTTAGGGTTAGGGTCAGGGTCAGTTGGTAGATATTAGTGTCTTTATAGTGACATATTAGCATTATTTGTGTTTTCAGGATTTTGAGTTTCAGGATTTTGGTCTTTCAGGATTTTGGGCTTTCAGGATTTTGAGTTTTCAGGATTCTGAATTTTCAGGCTTTTGGTTTCAGGATTTTGATTTTCAGGCTTATGATGTTTCAGGCTTCTGAATGGGAACCATATATATATATATATATATTAGTCAAAAATCCCCCACACACAAAATCCTGAACAGTAAGAAAACCGAAGCATACATGCTAATGCCAAAACCTAAAACAACTGAAAAGCAAATTCCCCGAACCTGACTTAATGGGAAAACATATTATGT
>NC_056746.1:460612090-460682090 GCF_019279795.1 Protopterus annectens
ACATACAGATGCGGGGCCTGCACACAATGTAAATACATATCACATACTGATAAACTATATATTTCAGCTAGAAATAGGTGGATAACAGCATCCACCTATTCTAACTGTAACAGTCAAGGGCTGATATATTTAGCTATGTGCCAGAAGTGTCAAGGGTTTTATGTCGGAAAAAGGAAAGACATCTGAAGTGTAGTATATACGAACATCTGTATGAAATACAGAAACAAAATTCTAGCAATGCCCTGTTCCGACATACCTTGGTATGTAACCAGGCTAAATTTTAATTCTTTGTATTAGAGACTCTGCATAGGGATAACAGAGGGGGTCCCTGGGAGACTAGATTGGAATATCGAGAAACCTACTGGCAAATCCTACTGGAAGCCAACAGAACACCTGGCTTGAATGATAATATATCCATTGCACCATTGTTAAAATTGAAATCTGCTAAATTGTAAATTGATTTTAGAAGTTTTTTATAGATATATGTTTTGTAATGATTTAGTATAAGTATACATTGCATATTTTTTATATAATATACATTGAGAATATAACATTATATTCAAATATTATGCTTTTATATATTTTACAAACAGCTTTTGGCTAAGTAGTTTTGCCGGAAGAAAAATTTATTTTATTGTTTTAAATCTTAATTAAACAATGATTTTTAATTAGTGTAAATTGAATACTATATATTAACAGTTTGAGCAACTTTTCTGTGTATCTGAGGAAGTCAGGGAATATCACTGACGAAAACGTTGTATCAGTTTTAACTGACGTTTATTAAACAGTTGTGGTTGCGGTCTCCCTACAGACTGATTTTGTATTTGCTAACTTGTTTAAATCAGACTGTTCATTTTCTAATGTTTTATATATAAACAAAAAATTGCACTTTATTCATCTGCTTTTACTGTATTTGTGTTTCTTCCTACCTTATTACTAGAGGCATTGACTACAACTCTGAACTGAGATATATAACAATAAGCATCTTTTTATGAGCATTTAAAGTGTTTTTTTTTATTGTATCTGCTTTATTTTCTGAAAAAAAAAATACTTGTTTCCTACTTTCTAAGCTAGTATAGTCCAGTTTTCAGGTTAGTGCTGAATTCAGGGCTGTGTTACAAATCTCTGTGTTTACCCATACCTTACTTGGATAGAAGGAAGTTTCTCTGTTCACCTGTGAGAGAGGGGAGCTTTGAGCAGCCTATCTGTCCCTGGAGGAGTGGCTTCAGCCCAGAAATTAGTAGTTTATTGGCCATTTTGGGCTAATTTCTATCTCTTTCATTTCTCTGCTATAAAAACCTCATTTGCCTGGTTTTGCGCACCGGGCAGCGCCAGTTAGCTAGGGTATAACTATTCCTGGCTCCACAAAGTCTCCTCTTCAGTTTTTCCCTTGGAACTAGACAAACTTTCAACTTGAGCACTCAAGCCATTCATGTTTCAGCCTGGCACTTGCTCAAAACTCATAGCAAGCACTTATAAACCCTAGCACTACAGAAGGTCAAGGCTCTCTATTCGACCTTACCAGCCATTCAGTAAAACAGTTTACTGTATCTATCCAGGCATGTCCAAATGGCAGTTTCAGGTGTACTCTCCAGTCCAGCTGGTGAATCTGGGCATTCTAAGGCAATGTTACAACTGCTTCATGTACACAGACAACCCTCTCCTCCTACCACCAAACACTAATACATGCAAGAGATGCAATTATACAGCCAAACTGGAGGCTAAGCTCTCTCAACATAAGACTGGATCAGACAGTCAAGAGGAGAAGGGAAATACTGACATTACACCACCAGTCTCACATAGACCCATTAAACCAGCACTGGCAAAAAACACATGTAAATACACGAAAACATACTCAGAGGCTCTAAATAAAAATCTGCAAAAGCAACAGAGCCCTCCAAAGCAGACATCCAATCAACCTCCACCTCCCAACACAAACCATGAAACACATACTTCACAAAACCAGTGCGCCACGCAATCACAGCCCTCAAGGAAAAATAACATACCCAACATACTAGTAATAGGTGATTCTATAGTCAGGCACACTGACGTCCCACTCACTAGCCTGAATACGGTGAAGGTTACTGTTAGCTGCCTGTCAGGTGCCAGGATCCGCCACATAACACAAGCACTCAGGTCACTCCAGAACAAGTACAAATACGACTCTGTCATTGTCCATGTTGGTGTGAATGACCTGAGCCATACCTCCCTGGACTACATGAAAAGAGACATGAAAGAGCTCTCTGATCACGTAGCCCAGGCCTGTATGACCCAGACCTTGAGTAGCATCCTGCCCTCACCAAGAATGATACTGTGGTATAAAGAAAAAATATCAATTTCAACAATTGGCTAAGTTTCTAGTGTCATTCAAAGGGGATCCAGTGTTTGTCTGCCTGGGATGACATGCTCGACAAGCCACACTGCTTCACGAGAGATGGCTTGCACTTGTCACCCTTAGGCTTTCGAATACTGGCCAAGGCTCTTGCCACCCCCATAGTGCCTTTTTAGGCAAGGCTCAAAACACAAACCCACTGCCATAAATAGCACAAGTAACAAAAATCTGAGGGTAATACCACTCAATGCCAGAAGTCTAAACCTCAAAATGCACGCACTCGAGGCACTCCTCAGTATGGACAAAATCAATATATGTGCAGTAACAGAAAACTGGTTTAAGGCTCCAGAGAGCACCCCAGCACTACCAGGCTACAACTCATACCATACATTTCGGCCACAGAACCCGGACCGAAATACAAAAGGTGGGGGAGTATCCATATTCATCAAGGATACCCACACCTCCAGGTTAGTGGAACAGCACAGTGCTTCAGAGATTATCCACATGCAACTAACAACGGGCAAAACTGCAATTCAAATTGTAGCTTGCTACAGATCACCCACCATGTCCCAGGACCCCCATTCCACATTTATGGAAACACTAGGTAACATAAAGGTCCTACCAAACACCCTAATATTGGGTGATTTCAACTACCCAAACATTAACTGGGGGAACTGCTCAAATACTAACTCCCTTGCCCAACATTTCCTAGAATTTATAAACTCAAATGCCCTGGAAAAACTGCTCAACACTCCTACCAGAGGTGACAACATACTGGACCTGGTCATCACCAATATGGGCGACCGGTGTTCCACACCAGAGGTCAACCCCTCGCTGGTTAGATCTGACCATAAACAAATCACTTTGGATATCCACATTCTGCCCCCACCCCCGGACAAGGAAACCACCATGAAAAACTTTTCAAAAGCAAACTTCACGTTACTTAAGACAGAGGTGGAAAGTTTCAAAGCCCCCATGCTAAAGGATAATGCTGTCCAAGCTGCATAATCCTTTACTAATGCATTCTACGGGCACCTACAAGAATGCATGGATCGTGTTATCCCAAGCAAAGCCAAGACTCACTCCTCTAAGAAAAGGAAACCAGTCTGGTGGACCCCTGCCATAAACAAGCTATACAATAGAAGGAGGAAACTAGTACAGAAAAGGGTAAAATCCCAAGAAGGGAAGACATCCCTGATCAGTATTAGCAAGAAACTACGATCCCTTATAAAATCGTCCAAGGCGAGCTTTGAAAGAAAACTTGCCAAGGACTCCAAAGATAACCACAAGGCATTCTTTAGTCAAGAATCTAAGTGGCAATGCTCAGATCTGCTCAGAGTTAGTGCAGAATGGCACAAAATACTCTGAACCAACCGATATTGCCAACATCCTGGCAGACAGGTTCAGTGCAAACTTCACCCCCCTATCATCCCAAAAGGGCCCATAACCATACCAGAAGAATGTAGAGCCCCTGAAATCACAGACACTCATATTAAAATAGCCCTCTCCAAAGCCAAACACACAGCATCAATGGGACCGGACGATGTCCCAGGCTGCGTCCTACATGAGCTCAAAGATGAACTAACCCCTCACCTAAACACACTGTTCAAACTCAGCCTCTCCACAGGCTACGTACCCATAGAGTGGTGCACAGCAATGATTATTCCGCTCCACAAAGGTGGAGCCACAACAGACCCCGGGAACTATTGACCTATAAACCTGACTAGCTTGGTCTACAAGGCTATGGAGTGCATCATCATGGAACTCATTAACAGAGACATTGAGACCCTCCAAACACTGGACCCTACCCAGTTCGGCTTTGTTAAGGGCAGATCATGCCTCCTAAACCTGGTGGACTTCTTTGAGACAACCTCAAATCATACACATAAACACACAAAGACATACTCGGCGGCTCTGATCAAAAATCTACCAAAACAGCAGAGGCCACCAAAGCAGACACCCAAACAACCACCACCTCAGAACACAACACCTGCAACACATAGACCTCACAGTCAGAGTGTCAAACAGTCACAGCCCTTAAGGCCAAACACAATGCCAGACACACTAGTCATTGGTGACTCCATAGTCAGACACACTGACGTCCCGCTCACCAGACTGAGTAAGGAGAAGGTCACAGTAAGCTGCCTGTCGGGCGCTAGAATCCGCCACATAACGCAAGCACTCAGGTCTCTCAACAGCAGGTACAAATACGACTCAGTCATTGTCCACGCTGGTGTAAACGACCTGAGACGTACCTCCTTGGACTACATGAAAAGAGACATTGAGGAGCTCTCTGATTATGTAGCCCAGGCAGGTATGACCCTGACCTTGAGCAGTATCCTACCTTCACCAAGAATGATGCCACAATACAGAGATAAGATGATCAGCTTTAACAATTGGCTTAAACTCTGGTGTCATTCAAAGGGGATCCAATGTCTGTCTGCCTGGGATGACATGCTGGACAAGCCACGCTGCTTCGCAAGGGACGGCTTGCACCTGTCACCCCTGGGATTCCGGATATTGGCAAAGGCTCTTGCCACCCCCATAGTGCCTTTTTTAGGCAAGGCTCAAATTCTAAACCTACCACCCTAGAACACAAAAAAGGGAAAAAAACTAAGGGTAATGCTGCTCAATGCCAGAAGTCTAAATCTCAAAATGCACGCACTCGAGGCCCTTCTCAGTATGGAGAACATCGATGTCTGTGCAGTGACAGAAACCTGGTTCAAGGCTCCTGAGAGCACCCCAGCACTATCAGGTTTTACCTCTTATCATGCGTTCCGGCCCCAAAATCCGGACAATACCAAGAAAGGAGGGGGGTATCCATATTCATCAAAGACACCAACACCTCAAGACTGGTGGCAACGCACGATGCATCGGAGACCATCCAGGTGCAATTAACCATAGGCAAGACTGCTCTGCAAATTGTAGCATGTTACAGGCCACCCTCACAAACTCAGGAACCTCACATGGCCTTCCTGAAAACACTAGAGGGGATAAATGTATCACCAAACACCATCATACTAGGTGACTTCAATTACCCTAATATAGACTGGGAACACTACTCAAGCCCAAACACCCTAGCCCAAAAGTTCCTGGAATTCATAAACTCAAATGCCATGGAACAACTAGTCACCATCCCCACAAGAGGAGAAAACATACTTGATCTCATCATCACGAACATGGGAGCACAATGTTCAACACCGGAAGTATACCCCTCACTGGTGAGATCAGATCACAAACTAATCTCGCTGGAGGTTCTCATCCCACCCCCACCTGAAATAAAAAAGACCACAGTAAAGAACTTCTCGAAAGCCGACTTCACACTTCTAAAGACTAGTGTGGTCTCCTTTAAGGCCCCGAGCGGCGGAAAACAGTACTCAAGCCGCTGAATCACTTACAAATGCCTTCTACCAGCACCTGCAGGACTGCATGGATAAGGCAATCCCAAGCAAAACAAAGACTCTTTGTACCAAAGGCAAGCATCCAGTCTGGTGGACCCCAGCCATAAACAAACTCTACAACAAAAGGAGGAAGCTACTACAAGATAGAGCAAAATCCTTAAAAGGTAAGACACCCTTGATCACTATAAGTAAAAACTAAGAGCTCTCATAAAATCATCCAAAGCAAATTTTGAGAGAAAAATAGCTAAAGACTCAAAAGACAATCATAAGGCCTTCTTTAGCTATGTTAGAAACCTGGGAGGAAACTCCCAGATATGCTCAGAACTAGTTCAAAATGATGTGAAGATTACTGATCCTACAGACATTGCCAACATACTGGCTGACAGGTTCAGTGCAAACTTCTCCCCTCCCCAAAAGGAGAGATATCTATACCAAGCGATTGCAGCCCCCAAACATCTCCAACGCCCAAGTGAAAACTGCTCTCTCCAAAGCAAAACACAGCATCCATGGGACCTGATGGTGTCCCTGGCTGTGTGCTCCACGAACTCAACGAGGAATTAAACCCACAGCTAGGACAGCTGTTTAATCATAGTCTTACCTCTGGATACGTACCCAGTGAGTGGCGCACTGCAACTGTGGTCCCACTTCACAAAGGCGGTGCCTCCACCGACCCTGGAAATTACCGGCCCATTAGCTTGACAAGCCTTATCTGCAAAGCCATGGAGAGGATCATAATGGACCTCATAAATAAAGACATAGGGAATTTGCAGACTTTGGATCCATCCCAGTTTGGCTTTGTCAAAGGCAGATCATGCCTTCTAAACTTGGTTGACTTTTTGAAACAGTCACCAAAGCCATTGATGAGGGAAAGGCAGTCCATACAGCCTACCTCGATCTGGCGAAGGCCTTCGATACAATACCCCACTCGGGTATCATTGAAAAACTCATCAGCTTAAATGTTAACCCATACATCACAAGATGGGTTGCAAACTGGCTGAGTGACAGAACCCACAGGGTCAGAGTTGCTGGCGCCATGTCAGACTCAAAGCCTGTCACAAGTGGTGTACCACAGGGCTCAGTCCTGGGCCCACTCTTGTTTGGCATCTACTTTTCTGAAGTACAAGCAAACACAGGAGGGTTATGGCTGACAAAGTTTGCAGATGATTGCAAACTGGGCGCCATAGTAGAAAACACATCTGACACAGATATCCTTCAGAAGGGTCTCACAGAAACGGATAACTGGTGCCAGAGCCATGGCCTAAAGTTAAATGCCAAAAATGCATAGTCATACCCTTCGGGAAAAACAAGGTTACCCTAGCTACCAAATAGGTGGCAATCCACTGAGCACAGAAGAAGTTATCAGGGACCTGGGGACCCAGGTTGATAGTAGTCTGTCATTCGACACCCATGTAGCTAAAGTAGTTAGGAAGACCTTCTACATTGCCCACCTTATCATGAAGGGATTCTCATCTAGATCAAGGGAGGTCATAGTCTCCTATACTCATCACTCATCAGACCAATGATTGAGTACAATGCCCCATTCGGAATGTATCTGACCCGACACTTGCAGCAGCTGGAGAGGCCACAAAAGTTCCTCACCAAAAGGATAAAGGGTCTCAAACATCTGTCCTATGCTGCCCGACTGAAAGAACTCCAGCTCTATTCAGTCGCTTACCGCTTGCTCAGAGGTGACCTTTGCCTAACATACAAGGCCATGTCAAACCCAGATTTGATGAATATGCTTCACCTCAAAAAGTCTAGATCCGTCAGAGCCACAAGGGCGGGAGACTTAAACCTCGACACGGCTATTAATAGGACGTGCTGGAGGGATAGATTCATCACCCAAAGACTCCCTATGCTGTGGAATAAAATCCCGGTATATGTGAGGCAGAGCACCTCGCTGGCCTTGTTCAAGAGAAATCTTGACCAATGGATGGGAGATTGCAGATATACCCCAGGGATTACCTCAGTGTCACTGCTCAACAGAGGCACAGCAAAATAATGGGTATAGTTCCCCATACTAAAGGGGTGGCGTAAGCCACAAAACTATGGGCTAGGCTTGTAAATGCCCTTGGGCAGATAGCCTAGTATGAACCTATGAACCTATGAACCTATGAACCAAGGTTATAGATTCATAGATTAGTAATAGGCTAACTGCCCTTGTGGGCCATTTTCAGCCTAGCCAATTACCCCATGTGAGAATCAAACTCTGCTCCTTGTGTTTGTAGGGTAAACACCTTAACCATTATGCCAACATCCCACCCCACCAGATGAGGGAAAGGTGGTACACACAGCCTACCTAGATCTTTCAAAGGCCTTCGGCACCATTTCCCCATTCTGGTATGATAGACAAGCTCACCAGCCTGAACATAAACCCCTATGTCACAAGATGGGTTGCCAATTGGCTCATGGACAGAGACCACATGGTGAGAGTTGCGGGAGCTAGGTCCGACTCTAAACCGGTTACAAGTGGTGTTCCCCAGGGCTCAGTCCTAGAACCCCTCCTGTTCGGCAAATACTTCTCAGAAGTCAAGACAAGCACAGGAAGACTATGGCTGACCAAGTTCACAGATGACCGCAAACTAGGGGCTATAATTAACTCACCGGCTGACACAGACATCCTCCAAAAGGGTCTCACTGAGGTGGATACCTGGTGTCAAAATCATGGCCTCAAGCTAAGTGCCAAAAAGTGCATAGTTATTCCCTTTGGAAATAACAAAGTACCCACAAACTGCCACATAGGTGGTAGTCCCTAAAATACGGAAAATGTAATAAGGGATTTGGGGAACAAGTAGATAGTAATCTCTCCTTTGATAATCACATTGCCAAAGTGGTTAGAAAATCCTTCTATGTGGCCCACCTAATCACAAAAGGGTTTGCATCCAGATCAAAAAAGGTCATTGTGCCCCTCTACTCATCACTCATCAGACCCATCATAGAGTACAATGTCCCATTTGGGATGTACCTTACAAGACACCTGCAACAGCTGGAAAGACCACAGAAGTACCTCACCAAGAGGATCACTGGCCTCAAACAGATGCCCTATGCAGCTCGACTGAAGAAACTCCAGATGTACTCGGTTGCATACCACCTGCTCATAGGTGATCTCTGCCTGACATACAAGGCCATGTCCAACCCAGAATTGATGGACATGCTCCACCTAAAGAAAACCTTATCCCCTTGAGCCACATGCCCTAGGGATCTAAACCTCACCACAACAATAAATAGGACATGCTGGAGGGATAGATTCATGCCCCAGAGACTTCCCATGCTTTGGAACAAGATTCCAATTTACATTAGGCAGAGCTCCTCGCTAGCACTCTTCAAGAGAAATCTTGAAGAGTGGATGGGAAACAGAAAGTTTACCCTGGGGATCACTTCAGTGGCCCTGCTGGACAGAGGCACATGGAGCTAATCTAAGGGGGTGGCGAAAGCCAACACATTCTGGCTAGGCTTATAAATGCCTTCAGGCAGATAGCCTAGTACCTACCTATGAACCTATGAACTTAGTTTTAATCCATGGTTCTGACACCAGTTGTTTGTCTGTGTCAGCCCCTCCTGGAGAACATTTGTGTCAGTGCGAGATTCAATGACAGCTCCTAATTTGCAATCATCTGTTAATTTAGCCAGAGACCATTGACATTGGCTGTGACTTATGTGAAGTAAATGACAAAAAGAAGTGGTCCAAGGACATATCCCCGAGGGATTCTACTTGTGACTGACCTCTTTGTAGAAGTGGACTCCCCAATTCTAACTGCCTGGCTCTCAAAAAATTACTGTCCCTAGTAATTATATATATATATATATATATATATATATATATATATATATATATATATTTATATATATTTACCAACTCTGAAATTGCAATACAGTGGGGAAAGGATAAATTCCCTGATCTCCACTGTACCACAATCTCATACTGAAAGAAAAGCTGGTGTATGCCACCAGCTGATTTTCAATCAGCTGTACCAGCTTTTTTTTCACTATGAAATGTTGACTTCTTGGTGGGTTGTAGGGAACCCATTCATATAGATATATCTTATTATATTATTATATATATATTATATCTATCTATACATTGAAGACCAGTTGGAATAATGATTAAGGTCTTTGCCTTTCATACACAAGGGACAAGGTTCGATCCTGATCTCTGGTGAATGTCTGTTTCGAGTTTGCATGTTCTCAGTGTGCCTCTGTTGGTTCCTCCCACCTCTAAAAAACGTGCTAAATGATTTCATTTTAAACTTGCTGATGAATGGAGCTGTGGGCAGCAGTGAAGACTCTACATGGTACCCTACAGGGGGAAAAGTTGCATAGACCAAATGCTTTGGTCATCTACTGTGGTGCACAGTATCCTCAAGATAGGATCACAGAATGCAGGCTAGGCAGTCGATGGTGTAAAATGTGGCTCTAGATGATTCAATCAAGTTGACTAATGTCACCAAATGAGGGTAGGCAATTACTGATAATAAGTAGGTTGAACATCCAGCCTACTCTGACCTAGGCAGGATACCCCTATTGGCCAGTGTGTGCCTGCCATAAAGCCCAGCGCTGCCAGCCGGTGACCAGTTGCTCAGCCTGGGTTAGCTGGGATAGCTCTGTTGTGTGAAAGCTGGATGTAAAACCAATCAATCTGCCAAACATGAACTAAAAATTGCTATACTCAATGGCTTCACTGACAGGATGGTGTTTGGAAGCGGATGACATGATGGTGCGGAGGAGGCTGGACATCCTATGTATCCAAGAAGAAGATGGAAGGGCAATACAGCAAAGCCACTTGGCTTGGGATCCCGAGTCTACTACTCAGGAAGATGGCAGGCTAGAAATTGTGTTGGAATTGTGTTGAGAGAGGATCCAGAAGGCAGTAAGGGATGTCATGAGAATTAGTGACAGACTCATGGCAATTAGGCTCCAGTGTAATGATAGGATGGCATTCATAATCTCAGGTTATGCCCAACAGCAAGGTTATGGTAGTGAGGAAAACAGTGCATTCAAACAATAGAGCAGTTGCAGAGCTTATTAGATAAAGCAGGACAACATTAAATGGTGTTGATAATGGGTGATTTGAATGTACATATCAGGATAGACAGAGCAGGATATAAGGACTGCCTGGGTCCACATTGCTGGGATAACAGGAATAAAGAAGGACAGCCATTATAGACTTCTGTCTAGTAAATGACTTGATAATAGCCAACACATGGTTCAGAAAGAGAGACAGTCACAAGATCACATACAAGAGTGGCCAACGTGCAACTCAGGTAGACTTCCTCATAGTAAGGAAAGGGCACTGGGATAGAATAAGTGATTGCAAAGTCATTCCAGTGAAATAGTTAGCCCACTGACTGGAAAAAGCACAACAGTTTAGTATTACTCCAGGCTCTAGCATCACAAGAAGAAGAGGAAATAGGGGGAGTTGAGGAAGAACGGCAGCACCTCAAAACAGCACGAGTGAGGACTACAGGACAGATATGTAGCCAAGCCAAGCATGGAAATAAGGCACATAAGGAAAGATGGTGGTGGAATGCAGAAGTCCAGGAAGTCATCAAAAGAAAAAAGAAGTGCAAGAAAAAGTAGGACATGGAAAAGATGGACCAGGCTAGGAAGAAATACTAGCTGGCTAAGAAAGGAGTTGCAATAACAAAGAATAGGGCATCGGAGGCAATCTGCCAGCTTCTGGAAAGTGACTCAGTGGGTGGCACAAAGAAATCCATTTGCAAGGCAAAGACAGGAAGATAAAGAAGCTAGACAACCTTCGTAAGGGATGCCAGCAACACACTGCTCACCAGTCCACAGGACACCAAAGGCAGATGGAAGGTGTGCGTCACCAGCTTCTGAATGAAGAAACCCCACAGCTTCTGCCCCAGACACAGCCTATAATGAAAGACGATGAGGAGTCTACCGCAGAAGAATTATACATAAAATAAGATAATTGATCAAGTGGCTGCATTAGACTGGATTTTCTAAATGACGACTGAAATGTTAAGAAAATATGTGAAAAGTTTGAAAGGGCTATAGAAACAGGTCTGAGATTTCTGAACAGGTTGGGGTAATGAAGCAAGATGGCAATCTGAATGTGTTTGAAGGGTCTGAACAAGATGTTACTGTTAGTGTACAGGAGAAAGTAATTATTCTCAAACAGGGCTATGAATCAAATATGGAGAAGCAAACTGGTGCACTAAAAGAAAACTTTGATAAACTTTGATGCCCTAAAGCAAAGTTTAGCTGAGCAAATGGACTTTGTAAGCCATAAAGTGGTTAAACAGCAAGAGGCTGTGAAGCAAAGTGCTGAGTAAGTTAAATGTAAGGCACACGACAATGTGAGTTGTGAGTATACACAGTAAGGCAGACGACAGCGTAAGTCGTGAGTATACAAAGTAAGGCAAACGACAATATGAGTATACAAGGGGCTTTAGCTCCACTGAACTATGAGATGCAGTTGGCAAAGAAATGCAGACTCTTGGTACAGATCAGGGTGTAAAGTCCGTGTGTTGGAGAAGGGGCATCAATAGCTAAAAATGCAAATGAAAGAAAGCAACTTTCCAGTGGGTGAAGTGAGTCACTCATTACAAATGTTAAAAGTGATATCTGAGTTACACAGTGAAATGAAGCAATGGTGGACTGACTTTAAGCCATGAAAACTCCATACTCTTCATAATAAACCGCACACTACAAAGCAATCATTTTCTATATTAGGTATAAAACATTTGTAAACCCTCCATAAAGATATTAGATTTTTACCAACTTGTGCTAAAGTTCAAATACCACCGAGACCACTGATCCAAGAAGTAGGCAATTTTAATGAAACACTTAGAGCCTCAGCTTGCACAGCCTTCCAAGAGTAAAAACACTACAAAATACTCTACTTAAATACAGCATATTGCACAAGACAATTAATCAATTAAGCATGCAATTTAAATTACATACTTCCAATTACATTCCTTGTATTCCTAAATTCAGAGGATATGTAGCTATGAGCTTTGACAGAGAGATAGCAGAAGCAGAAGATATGTTTATTAAAAGACGCTATGATGTTCAGTTGGTTAGGGAAGCTAAACAACAAATCATGGACATGAGGTATTCTTCTAACCCCCAGGGATACTCTCATTATACCCGTGTTAATGGGAAATATAAAGTTGGTACGTGTGGAAACAAATCCACCAACACAGTTGGAAACAATGGGGACCAGAAGAAAGTTTTCTTAGTGACAACCTATAATGTTATAACTGAGGAAATAGTTAAAAAAGCACATAGTTTGTGCCCCATGCTTCTAAGGGATAATATTTTGAACTCTATATTACCTGACTTTGTGAGTATTGCATATAAAAGAGCTAGGAATGTGGCTGATATTCTGGTACATAACCAGTTTTGTTTACCAAATGTTAATGTTAGTCAGAATTTAAGTACAAATAAGGGCACTGTTCCATGTGATGGATGTTCCGTCATTATGTAGTGAGTTATTTTCCCTATATTAATGGTATTAAATTTACAGCTAGGTATGAATAAAGCTGTAATACTGAGGGGCTAGTGTATGCGTTGAGATGTGGATGTAATACGTTTTACATAGGGGAAACGTATAGGAGTTTTAGGGTCCAGTTACAGGAACATATTAGGGACATAAAAAAATTTAAAACAAGAGAGTCCCCTTGGGAGCTATTTCATGACAGCACACAATTCTGATCCTGATTCTCTTAGGGGATGTGTTCTGGAAACATTGCGAGTTGGTATAGGTGAATGTGTGTCCTTAAAAAATAAACGTTTAAAAAAAGAAACCCTCCTGATTTTAAAGTATGGTACTTTGGAGCCTCAGGGACACAACAAGGAATGTAATTGGAAATATGTGATTCAAATTGTATGCTTAATTGAGTAACTGTCTTGTGCAATATGTTGTATTTAGATAAAGAGTATTTTGCAGCGTTTTTACTCTAGGAAGGCTGTGCAAGCCGAGGTGCTAAGTGTTTCATTAAAATTGCCTACTTCTTGGATCGGTGGTCTTGGTGGTATTTTAATATTTTATTTTTTTGCCTTTTTTAAGTTGTATTTGTTGTGCTAAATTTCACTATAAATTAAAACAATACAATCTCAATCTGAATGCAAATGCTTCCACGTTAGAGGGAACTACTGTGATACATGCATGCCATTTATTTGCTCTAAATTTCTACTACGTAGTATTCATTTCTGGAAAAAGAACTTACTACCCCTCGCTCTTCACTAGCTTTATTCTGTCTCTCTCTCTCCACCCCTTTACCTGCTTTCAACCCCTCTGTCCTCTTAAAATCCTTCTCCTCACTCTTTCCTCACTTTCACCATTTCCTCTTGTCTCCAGTTTATCCTCTCTATCCTCACCATCCAGCCTCTAACTCTGCACATAGGTTCATGGGTGTATACTAGGCTAATGTCCCTGGAGCCTTTACAATCCTAGCCCATAAGATTACCCTGGCATAGTGCCACCCGACCTTAGTTCCTAGTGCCTTTGTTGAGTAAAGCCACTGGAGTGATCCCCGGGGTGAATTTTCTATTTCCCATCCACTCATCAAGATTTCCCTTGAAGAGGGCCAGTGAGGTGCTCTGCCTGACATGTATGGGAAGTCTATTCCATAACATGTTCAGTCTCTGGGTTATGAACCTGTCCCTCCAGCATTTTCTGGTGATTGTGGTAATGAGGCTGAGGTCTCTTGAGTGTGTGGTGTGGAGGTATTGGGATTTATTTAGATGTAGCATTTCTAACAGAGCTGGGTCAGACATGGCTTTGTCAAGTCAAGCAGAGATTGTATCTAAGTAGGCGATATGAGACAGAGAGTAGTTGGAGTTTTTTGAGTCTGTCCATAGGACAAGTGTTTAAGGCCTAGGATCCTCTTTGTGAGGTACTTTTGTGGCCTCTCCAGTTGTTGCAGGTGTCTAGTGAGGTACATGCCAAATGAAGCATTGTACTCGATGACTGGCCTAATGAGAGAAGAGTAGAGGCAGACAATGACCTCTTTCTTCCTGGATGAAAAACCCTTAGTAATGAGATGTGCCACATAGAAGGACTTTCTGACCACAGTGGCAACGTGGTGGTCAAAAGAGAGGTTGCTGTCAACCTGTGTTCCCAGATCTCTTATAACGTCTTCTGTGTTCGGTGGACTACCATCAATGTGGTAATTCAAGGGAACCGAGTTTTTCCCAATGGGGATGACACATTTTTTTGGCATTGAGCTTAAGGCAATGGTTCTGAGACCAGTCATTGGTATCATGGAGGTCTTTCTGTCGGATGTCAACATCACTTGGGGAGTTAATAACAGCTCCCATCTTGCAATCATCTCTGAACTTTGTCAGCCAGAGTCCCTTTGTGTTGGCCTGGACTTCAGAGAAGTATATACCAAACAGGAGAGGACCCAGGACCGAACTATGTGGGACTCCACTTGGGACTGGTTGGCAGTCTGACTTGAAGTCAGCTACTTTCACATACTGTGAATAGCAACAGTTCTCTTGTGTTCTTTCTTTTGTGTTACAGAGATGCATAACTTAGTAACTTTGGTTTATCAACATATATATTTTTTAAGCATTTTTATTAGTGCTCTCTTTTTATAAATACTAACCAAACTACATTGATAATCTTTATGTTTTACCTTTACAACCCTAGTTTGAACCTTGAAATGGTCCAGTAGGAACAGTGTTCTACCCTGGTTAACAAACAAACATCCCAGCTGACAGTCTATATGTTGTGTACTGTGTATATCCTTAACATTTGAAATCACATGGTGCTGTTGTACCTCTGATAGTTGAGCTGTCCCTTCCTGTACTCATGCCATTTGAGATGGTTAGTGACATTCATCGACTGCTGGAGGGAGATCACCCAGAATTGATACCTCAGAACATCCCTCTGATTATTTGCTACTTTGGTGTCTAGTAAGACCCATGCTGTTGTCAGTATGTTGGAGAAGAATGCTGCATTCTCTGTAGTGCACAGCTTTCAATAGGTTTTGCTAATTCTGTTGGTGATTGACCAGGTCAGATTCCTGTCAGTGTGCTGTAGTCTCTAATGATATTTTGCAACAGTGTCTCTTAAGTTGCCTCAGAAGTGTCTGACCTTGGTAGCAGTCATCTGTAACATCGGGTCTATATCATAATGTCAAATGCTGACAAGTTCGAAGCACTAAACTTCGAACTTGAAAGTTCGAAGTGTAAAAACGTCAAAATGTATAACAGAGATCATCATAGAGTTGAGGAAGGGAAGATTTCCCTTTACTGCACTGTAGTGCGATCTCGGAGTTGGTATATTTAAGTAGCGAGGGGTTTGGGGGGTGCAGGGGGGCTTGCCCCCCATGCATAGACTGTTTTTTTTTTTTGTTTTGGGTTTTGAGTGGTTTTTTTTTTTGACACTGGACATTTTTCGACTTTGAACTTTCAAGTTTGAAGTTTGAAGCTTCGAAATTGTCAGCATTCAACAATCTGATATAGACCCGTAACAACAGTATGACTAGATAGGGGATACATCTATTGCCACTGCTGGCATGGCCCCTGCCTCACATACTTCATGTGAGGACAGTTCCTGAAATCATACATAAGGAGGGTAATGTCGATCCATGACCTTGACTGGGAGATGTGAAATGCAGCCATTGAAATATACTGTGGTATGGTTTTGTCTGGACATATCAGTCATGCTGCTTTACTTGAGATACCGAGAAAAAATGGGAAGGCCACGTCAGGCTTAAGGACATAGTTTAACATTATGAGTGTTCAAGGTAATACATCCAAGGGAACATTTGTAGCATATGCATTGGCATCTAATGTTTATTCTGATGGATGGACATGCTGAATGTTTAGATGGAAGCAGGGGTATATAATGGACTCACAGTCAGATGAGGATAGTAGCTTAGAATTATGTATCTAAAGCATATTGGATGTTGTTTTGTATGACTGTTGTATTTAAGCAACCACTGGTAGGGGTAGGCCTGGAAACAATGAGGACCTGAAGGATATAACAATGGCTTACTGGGTAAAGTATTATTAGAAGATGAAGATTAAGACACAAAGATATTAAACCAGAGATTATAAAGTTGCCAAATAAATTCATTTATAGAGGAGGTTCTGGGAAGAATCAAATGTGCTGATGGGAGCATCAGGAGGAGAAAAGGTGTGGTTTGCAGCACAGTGTTGTCTTAGGTCAATAGGCTCAGTATGTTTACCTGTATTTTTATATCGTTTTTCTCTCCCATGACCTGATGACCATCAGGTCTCCGTGATCAATCAGTTATTTCATTCCTAGTCAGATGAGATCATCACTGATCATTTATTTCTATATTAGGCCCTCACTTGGCTCTTGTTTGCTGATAATGGTACCTGCCACATTGCAGGGGAACGTTATGTCCTCCCCACTCTTCTCAGTGATCCTAGTCATGTGCTGAGGGCTGCCACAACCAGAATGTCCTAAGCTCATGTCTTTGGTTATGGTTGCCTTACCAACAGACCTTCAATTCCATTTGGTGAAGTAACCCAAGAACAAGAGTTTCTTCTCCCATGGTAGAGCCCCTGCCCACCTCTTTTATTGCCTGAGCTGTTAGTCAAACATGGGCTCCCTGGGTAGTAGTCAGGGCTTTATCACTTAAGACACAGAACCAGGCTGCTTGCTTGTACCCTAAAAGAGAGTGCTTGTGAGAAGATTGGATCGAATGACCACAATTCAAGAAATGGGTCAAGATCATGGTTTAACTGGTTAAAAGGATTTAATATTGAGTAGATATGGAAAAGAAATTCATACTGCATATAAGGTGGGCTTTAAAAATTGTTAGTAGTAGGATGTGAAAAAGTGAGTAATTTTTGAGCTGGTCAAGGAAAATATTAAATGACTTTAGAGTACCTATAGATAAGCTGTATGCATCTGATATAAATATAATTCTAACTATATATTGAGTTTGCTTAAAGAGATGAGAGTAAGGAATTATGTATGAGAAATTATTTCTTAGTGCATGGTTAATTTGTATAGAGTTGTACAGGTTTTGTATAGGATGGACCTGATTTAGGAATTTTGTAAATGTGTATTTGCAGTGCAGTGTTTAGGATTATTTCTGAATTGAGGCTATATATTAATAAACTTTATGAGTCAATTAATTAAAATGAGGACAATTTGTTTAAATTAGATTGCCTGAACTAGATTCTTCTTTAGTGACCTTATACTCAGTTTATATGTTTGTAATGAGACCAATTTATTTATTTTCTTTTGTTATTCGAGTAAGTGGACTGGATCGGGGACAAGGGCCTATTAGGCAAACAAAATAAATAAAACAGGATATAAACATTGTTACAAGTATTAGAATATGATAAATAGCAGAATTTAAAAATCACTAACAAATGTCAGGATGTGACCTACATTACCATTATAAAAATAAAAAGGGTCTGTGCTGGCAGTAATTTCCTTTTTTAACTAATTGCTTTTTTCTCCATGGTTGTGCAACCACAAAGTTTGTGTGTATACTGCAGATCTGTGTGCTCGGGTTGGACCTGGTGTATATACCTACAGACCTGTGTGTTGAGGTTGGACCTGGTGTATATACCTACAGACCTGTGTGCATTGAGGTTAGACCCGGTGTGTATACCTACAGAACTGTGTGCACTGTGGTTGGACCCGGTGTGTATACCTATAGATCTGTGTGCTGGGGTTAGACCCAGTGTATATACCTGCAGACATGTGTGCTGGTGTTGGACCCAGTGTATATACCTACAGAAACTATGTGCTGGGGTTGGACCCGGTGTATATACCTACAGACCTGTGTGCTTAGGTTGGACCCGGTGTATATACCTACAAACCTGTGTGCTGGGGTTGGACCCAGTGTATATACCTACAGAAACTGTGTGCTGGGGTTGGACCCGATGTATATACCTACAGACCTGTGTGCTGGGGTTGGACCCGGTGTATATACCTACAAACCTGTGTGCTGAGTTGGACCAGGTGTATATACCTACAGAAACTATGTGCTGGGGTTGGACCCAGTGTATATACCTACAGACGTGTGCTGGTGTTGGACCCAGTGTATATACCTACAGAAACTATGTGCTGGGGTTGGACCCAGTGTATATACCTACAGACCTGTGTGCTGGGGTTGGACCCAGTCTGGTGTATATACCTACAGACCTGAGTGTTGGGCTTGGAACTGGTGTATATACCTACAGACCTGTGTGCTGGGGTTGGGCCCAGTGTATATACTTACAGACCTGTGTGCTGGGTTGGACCCAGTGTATATACCTACAGCCCTGTGTGCTGGGTTTGGACCCAGTGTATATACCTACAGCCCTGTGTGCTGGGTTTGGACCCAGTGTAAATGCCTACAGGCCTGTGTGCTGGGGTTGGACCTGGTGTATATACCTACAGACCTGAGTGCTAGGGTTGGACCCAGTGTATATACCCACAGACCTGTGTGCTTGGGTTGGAACTGGTGTATATACCTACAGACCTGAGTGTTGGGGTTGGACCTGGTGTATATATCTACAGGCCTGCATGCTGGGGTTGGACCTGCTGTATATACCTACAGACTTGTGTGCTCGGGTTGGAGCTGGTGTATATACTTACAGACCTGTGTGCTGAGGTTGGACTCGGTGGATATACCTACAGATTTGTGTGCTGGCATTGGACCCGGTGTATATACCTAGAGACCTGTGTGCTGGGATTGGACCCGGTGTATATAATAACTGCAGACCTGTATGCTTGTGTTGGACCCGGTGTATATACCTACAAACCTGAGTGCTGGGGGTTGGACCTCGTGGATATACCTACAGATCTGTGTGCTGGTATTGGACCCAGTGTATATAATAACTAAAGACCTGTGTGCTGGCGATGGACCCGGTCTATATACCTACAGACCTCAGTGCTGGGGTTGGACCTGGTGGATATACCTACAGATCTTTGTGGTAGCGTTGAACCCAGTGTATATAATAACTACAGACCTGTGTGCTGGCTTTGGACCCAGTGTATATACCTACAGACCTGAGTGCTGGGTTTGGACCTGGTGGATATACCCAGTGTATATACCTACAGACCTGTGTGCTGGGATTGGACCCTTACATGGTGGTGCAGTGCAGGTTGCTGTCCTGTAAAAATACTTTTTATAAAACGTCTCAGTGAGTTGCAGGTTTGTTTGGTTGTTTTCATTTGGTTGAACCTTCATAGGCTAATGATATAATATATAGGTGAAAATCCAGAAATTTAAAAAAAATGTTCAGTTTTCTCTATGGCTGAACTGAAACTGATAGGTTGTTAGTTTCTACCTTCAGTCTCTTTCCATCAGTTATGAGGGAAAATTGTGTCTACTTTATTCGTATCCAGAAGGTCATTTTCATTCACGTATAGCCTGCTAAGGAGGTGGTATTACTAGTTCTCCCTCATTTCTTTAAAATTGCAAAAAAATACCGCAACACACACAGAGTCTCCACGTGAATGAGAAAGAATATATTGGCAAGAAGACACTGTAAGACTCACCACGAAAAAGAGTCAAATAGTTAGACTCTTTTTCGTGGTGAGTCTTACAGTGTCTTCTTGCCAATCATTTCTTTAAAAAAAATCAGTGGTAAATCCATTCGGTAAAAAAGAGGTAGTATTCTTTTGTGCACTTTTATTTCTTGGAATTTTTCAGGATCCTTTATTCTGCAAAAGGACAGAGATGAATCCCTCTAAACGTAATAATTTAATTAGCTGGATATGAATACTTATCAGGACTACTCATTTAATTGCCTGACCTTTTAACTATCCTGTATTTTCTTTTCTCTCTTCTTTCATCTTCCTAACTTCATTTTGTTCTTCTCTATAGCCATTAACCACTGCCCTCTCCTTCCATTTTCAGTTACCTGCTAACAATTACTATAAATAGAAAATACAACTGCTACATTTGGAAACATGGATATTTTTGAAATGTATTCGTATTGCACATACTTTGTTACACTTGCACTTGCTAGTATTGCCACTCTGTTTTCATACTTTTTATCTTTGTATGAAAATAGTATTAATAAATAGTTCTGAGTAGTCCTCCTATCAGTATGCAGTTAATTCTTAAATGTTGCCTTAACTAAGGCCCAGGTCATTCCTGAAAAGGTTCTCTGTACCAGTGTACTTACCTGATAAGCAAACTTAAATAAGTAAATAATGACAAATAAAAAACAAATTATTACAGTTCTGTTCTTTCACCTCTGATGGTGCCCCTTCTTTTAAGCCTCACAATCCTCCCTTTGTTTTCCACTGATCCATTGTGTTTGTAAAACTTTACCATCCTTCTTAATAAATTGCCTATTCTTTCCTTAGTTTGCTGTTATATTTTCCTGGCTGCCTTTTGTGCTTCTTTCGTTATTAACTGTTGTAACTTGCCATTCATCCTCCTGTGATTCCTTATGATTTATAAATGCTGTGTGATCACTCACAGCCTTTGAACTTTAAATGCCATCTCACCTAAGAACTACAATAGTCCTTTCCTTCTTTGTAATTTTCCTATTTTGTTTCGCAATATCTTGTTGCATTTGACTGTTGTTTTTATGTACCTATTGCTCATGCATAATGCCCTTTAGAAACAGCATATTAAAGCCACTTCTTCATTTTGTATGTGTGTGTCCTTCTGAAGCCCAGCACACTCAGTTTTAAAAGACTGAGTTCTGCAAACAAGTTGACAGGGAATCAAGGTGGTTGCTCTTTTGTTGATGTGGCTGAAGACATAGCCTAGAACTTACCTATGAACCTATCTGCCCAAAGGCATTTATAAGCCTAGCCAGAATGTGTTGGCTTTCTCGCCCCCTTAGATTAGTTCCCTGTGCCACTGTCCAGCAGAGCCACTGAAGTGATCCCCGGGGTAAACTTTCTGTTTCCCATCCACTCATCAAAGTTTCTCTTGAAGAGTGTTAGCGAGGAGCTCTGCCTAATGTAGATTGGAACCTTGTTCCAAAGCATGGGAACTCTCTGGGACAGGAATCTATCCCTCAGCATGTCCTATTTATTGTTGTGGTGAGGTTTAGATCCCTAGAGTGTGTGGCTTGAGGGGATATGGTTTTCTTTAGGTGGGGCATATCCATCAATTCTGGGTTGGACATGGCCTTGTATGTCAGACAGAGATCACCTCTGAGTAGAAGCTATGCAACTGAGTACAGCTGGAGTTTCTTCAGTCGAACTGCATAGGGCATCTGTTTGAGTCCAGTGATCCTATTGGTGAGGTACTTCTGTGGTCTTTCCAGCTGTTGCAGGTGTCTTGTAAGGTACATCCCAAATAGGGTGTTGGACTCTATGATGGGTCTGATGAGTGATGAGCAGAGGGGCACAATGACCTCTTTTGATCTGGATGTGAACCCTTTTGTGATTAGGTGGCCCACATAGAAGGATTGTCTGACCACTTTGGCAATGTGATTATCAAAGGAGAGATTACTATCTACTTGGATCCCCAGATCCCTTATTACATCTTCTGTATTTAGGGGACTACCACCTATGTGATAGTTTGTGGGTACTTTTGTTTTTTCCAAAGGAGGTGACTATGCACTTTTTGGCATTTAGCTTGAGGCCATGATTTTGACATCAGGTATCCATCTCAGTGAGACCATTTTGGAGGATGTCTGTGTCAGCCGGAAAGTCAATTATAGCCCCTAGTTTGCAGTCGTCTGTGAACTTGGTCAGCCATAGTCCTCCTGTGCTTGCCTGTACCTCTGAGAAGTATATGCAGAACAGGAGGGGTCCTAGGACTGAGCCCCGGGGAATGCCACTTGTAACTGGTTTAGAGTCAGACCTAGCTCCTGCAACTCTCACCATGTGGGTTCTGTCTGTGAGCCAGCTGGCAACCTATCTTGTGAAGTAGGGGTTTATGTTTAGGCTGGTGAGCTTGTCTATAATACTAGAATGGGGAATGGTGTTGAAGGCCTTTGCGAGGTCTAGGTAGGCTGTGTGTGTACCACCTTTCCCTCGTCTGTAGCCTTGGTAACTGTCTCAAAGAAGTCCACCAGGTTTAGGAGGCATGATCTGTCCTTAACAAAGCTGACCTGGGTAGGGTCCAGTGTTTGGAGGTTCCCAATGTCTCTGTTAATGAGTTCCATGATGATGCGCTCCATAGCCTTGCGGACCAAGCTAGTCAGGCTTATAGGGCAATAGTTCTCCGGATCTGTTGTGGCTCCATCTTTGTGGAGCGGAATAACCGTTGCTGTCTGCCACTCTATGGGTAAGTAGCCTGTGGAGAGGCTGAGTCTGAACAGTGTGTTTAGGTGAGGGGTTAGTTCATCTTTGAGCTTGTGTAGGATGCAGCCTTGGACACTGTCCGGTCCCATTGATGCTGTGTTTTTGGCTTTCGAAGGGGCTGTTTTAACCTGAATGTCTGTGATTTCAGGGACTCTACATTCTTCTGGTATGGTTATGGGCCCTTTTGGGGGTGAGAGGGCACTGAAGTTTGCACTGAACCTGTCTGCCAGGATGTTGGCGATATCAGTCGGTTCAGTGTATTTTGTGCCATTCTGCACTAACTCCGAGCAGATCTGAGTATTGCCACTTAGATTCTTGACATAGCTAAAGAATGCCTTGTGGTTATCTTTGGAGTCCTTGGCAATTTTTCTTTCGAAGCTCACCTTGGATGATTTTATGAGGGATAGTAGTTTCTTGCTGATACTGATCAGGGATGTCTTTCCTTCTTGGGATTTTACTCTTTTCTATACTAGTTTCCTCCTTCAATTGTATAGCTTGTTTATGGCAGGGGGTCCACCAGACTGGTTTCCTTTTCTTGGGGGAGTGAGTCTTGGTTTTGCTTGGGATAGCATGATCCATGCATTCTTGTAGGTGCCCATAGAATGCATTAGTAAAGGACTTTGCAGCTGGCCAGCGTTATCCTTTAGCATGGGGGCTTTGAAGCTTTCCATCTTGGTCTTAAGTAATGTGAAGTTTGCTTTTGAAAAGTTTTCACAGTGGTTTCCTTGTCTGGGGGTGGGGGAGGAATGTGGATATCCAGAATGATTTGTTTATGGTCAGATCTAACCAGTGAGGGGTTCACCTCTGGTGTGGAACACCGGTCGCCCATGTTGGTGATGACCAGGTCCAACATCCAAGTCTGCGATCCTCTCAACACGTCAGAATATCACTCCAAGATATTCCTCGCTCACATACACTTCAGTACTGCCTGTCTGAAGTCCACATTTTGCACAATATCATGAAAAATCCTGCTCTTTGATATATCTGAGTAAGGTGCTCCATTTCAAATCTGGTATGGGATGTGGCATCAGCAATACTTACCCCATTTCCTGCTGTTCTAGGGATTTAGTGTATCAGAGTCTTGTCTTATATAGCTCCACTAGAAGAGACTTTCTATAGAACTTAAAGTAGACTGCTCTGCCATTTATGCTTCCTCTCCTTCATATCTGGTTTTATAGTTCTGTCAATTTTCCCTTCACATACAAGGTTATGACTGCCTCTATTTCATTCTCCTTCAACCTGCTATAAATTATAAATCCTCATATGTTTATATCTCAGTCATTACTCACCACTTACCACCTTGGGATTCATAAATGTTACCGCCACCAATAAGCCTTCTTTACCGCTGGCAGTAGCCATTTCTGATTCAGAGACAGTGCTACAGCAGTGCTTTACCTTGATGCGGTGCAGCACCATGGTATGCATGTGCTATCTCTCTGGTGTATTGCAAATGTAAATGAGGCATTTCAGGGGAGAGGCATAGGATAATGAGCCATCTGCTCTGTCTCAGAAATGCCTGCAGTGAATGATTTACACAACCGAGCAATTCACAGAACCACTCAGCTGTGTAAGCCACCACCACTATCCATGTTAATTAACGTGGCCAAAAGCTTATATTCACCCATTCTTTGTGATTGGTAGGATCACATTAGAGGTTAGTGCCAAAGAGTTTAGTGGATAGGTGATGGAGCATGTGTGTGTGTGTGTGTGTGTGTGTGTGTGTGTGTGTGTGTGTGTGTGTGTGTTTGTTTGGATGTCTGTATTTGTGTGTGGTTGAATGAAAGAAGGAGGTGCTAATGCCATCCATGGACCAGTGGTGGTGATTACTACACTAAAATGCTTGTTAGCTCTTGCAGCAACCACAGAGTAATTCAGTGATATGTCAATTAGCTAATAAAGAGGTCTTTCCTCATTGTGGCTAATGTGTTTCCTCATTGTGACTAATGTGTCTCTGAGTCACTGTTTTTTGGGCCCTTTTTGCTGCAGTGTTACCGCTCTCAGCTGCTCTTTTTCTGAGTCCTGAACTGCTAGTTACCTTTACAGAACCAAAGCATATTTTTTCATTGCTGTTATTATTTCAGATAGCTGTTCTTCTGACTGTGATCATTGGTACCCATTATTTTCAAAGTTTGCAGAAAACTTTCCAGTTGCCACATTAATCACAAGTTTTCTCTTGTACATGTTTTCATACCTTAGTTTGCTGTTTTAAAGGCATAACACAGGATTTTCTAGTTGTTTTTCTGTGCCTTCCCACATGCAGCATTGGTTAATTTATAAGATTGTTAATGAACGCCCTAACCTTGCACCCCAAATCATTCTTCTTCTCTGATAAGTGTTCAGCACCATGATAGTGCAGACCTATACTCCTTATCCATCGAAAGTCCCTAGGAACCAAAGACCCAAGTTTGCACAATATATCCATCACTCTATTGAATCCTAGGATGCAAACTATCTCATAATTACCAATGCCTTTGACAGAAATGACTTCCTGGAATGCCATTGTGTGCATGTGTTACTGGTATAAGGCCATTCCTCAGTTTTTTTCTACATACCCTCCTACACTGGTAAGATCCCTTTCCTTGCCAGGTAATTTGCCCTCTAATGGTCAATGACATTAAGTTTCTGACCTACCACCTCTGGAACATGGCTGCTCTCATCTCTTGCTCTATGCTCCTAGTAAATATTCCCCCAACCAAAGATGCTTCCTTCTATTCTAGAATGCACTGCACTTATCCTGTGTTTACACTCTGTGAAACTGCTCAGCAGGTTCCTTAATCTATGCTGATAGTGCATCTTTAGCAAAATATGTATGTGCCAGGACAGCATAAACATTACGGAGAGGTATATCTGAAGGAGTGCACCACCATTTCACTGCTCTCACCTCTCTAGTACTCAGCTTACTGTGGGCCAGATGTTAGAACAACATGTTAGTAATGGAGTTCAAAGAGGAGACAGAGGAATAGATTAAACATCCCAACATTAACTGATGAGATCTGTTACAGTCAAAATCTATGTTCCTGTACTGACATTATGCTATGCAATCTTAACCTTTCACTGGACATTTTTCCAACATACATTTGAATTATTACATTCTCTACAATGACAGATTTAAACATTTGTTGTGGATGTCTTAAAGGGAAGTTACTTTTATTTATTAAAACTGTTTATTCGGTTACTGCCCCTGTCTTATATACGAGAAATTTCAAACAATGTCATAGTTAAGCGGCTCAGTCCAGAACAATTTTAATACTCTTAAATCACCATAACAAAGCCTATTTAAAAGGCAGTTTTGTATAATCTGTGCTTACAATTTTTTTCATCTGCATCATTAATCTCAGCGTTTTTGGCTCAGGCATATGTCAGTTCCCATATGCATTTAAAGTCTCTGTAGGGTGATATGAGGCACAATAAAACAAAGGCATTTCATTCTGAGCATTCCTTTGGAGGATAAATACAGAAATTGATGACCTTTCCTAAGGTCCACATATCTGCCTGTTTTAGCCAACATTTTATGTATGTCATGTGCACAGTTCAGAGCAAAATATAACAAAAGAGCTATTGCTTTTCTGTCCTTGGTAACAGACACTGCAGTAAAACTATTTTCAAGTGTTTGGGCACTTTTGATCTGTCCCAGTTCAACTGAGTTATGTTTGGCTTTAGAATATTAAGTGGGAACACACTGGAATTTCTAAGCATTGAATGGCTAGACATCACCTTTACAAAACTGTCACAGCTATTTCCAGTTATATTTCTTTTCATTTTTTAACCTTTTTTTCTTTTTGAAACTATTAATTTACACTGAAGTTGAGGTCTCTTCATCTTAACAGCAAATCCGTATTACAAAGTTTTGTTTTAGTACTCTGATCTGAAAACACCTTAGCTTAGAGTCAGCACTTTAGTATGCTCAGTTTCTAACAAACACGTGTGCACACACACTCTCACGTGGGCACACACACACACACACACACACACACACACACACACACACACACACACACACACACACACACACACACACACCCTATATATATATATATATATATATATATATATATATATATATATATATATATATATATATATAATATTCATGCAGCATTAGTTTTCTCTGCAACCTCTGCATGTTTTGTCCATGTCTTCTGCGATCTCCATTTTTTCCCCATGTTCCAAAGATCTGCTGACAAGTTGACTGGTAATTCTAAATTAACCATATATGTAAAAATTTATTTGATGGCTGCAAGTATAGAAAAAGTTACCACAGAAGTCCTCAATTGCTACCATTTATCATCATTATCATCATCATCAGCCCCGATTTTCCCATTATTCCTACATGATGTCAGGGAATCATGTTAACTGTCGCCAACTCTCAATTCAGTGCCACATTCCTGCCTTCTTCAACACTCATGCCTGACTGTCACAGATCTTCTTTTACAGAATCCATCCACCTCTTTGCTGGACATACTTGCTTCTTCTTACCTTCTTTCTCTCTGTCAGAAATCTTCCTCACCAGATTGTCTTCTGCTTTTCTGCACGTGTCCAAACCACAGTAACCTGTTCTCTTTGATCTTTTCTGCAATTGGAGCTACTTTGGTTTCTGCTCTTATGTCCTCATTTCTTTGTCTGTCCCACAGTGTGCATCCTGCCACCCTCTTCAGGCATTTCATCTCTGTCACAGCGCAGTGGTGCAGTGGTAGCATTGTCGCCTCACAGCAAGAGGTTCTGTAGTTCAATCCTCAGCTGGGGTGCCTTTTGTGCAGAGTCTGCATGTCCTCCCTGCGTTTGTGTGGGTTTCCTCCGGGTGCTTCAGTTTCCTCTCACATTATAAAGATGTGTTTGGAGCATTTCTCCCTAGGCCTCCACTGAAAATTGGTTTTGTTCCAAGTCGCACTTTCCTGGTTAACAAATGTTAAATAAATAAAATAAATCACATCAAGCTTCTTCACTTGCTCTGCCTTTATTGCCCATGTTTCTGTACCATACAGTAGTACTGGTTGCACCACTGTCTTGTACACCTTACTTTATAACTTCTTTGGCATTCTTCTGTCATAAACTACACCTGGCACTCTGTGCCATTTGGCTGCAGCCCCTCTGATTCTAGCTTTGACCTCTTCATTCAGACTACCCTTTTCCTCAACCACCCCTCCCAGATACTTGTAGCTGTTTACCTGTTCCACCATCTTCCATTCTATCTCTTTACTCAGCTTCTTCTGATTTCCCCAATTTGCTGCCATTACTGTCATCTTATATGTGCCTACTTTCATCCCATGTGCCTTCAGATTTGCATTCCATTCTCCTATCCTTTGCTGAAGTTCTAGCTCAGATTCTGCCTGTAATGCCACATCGTCTGCATACAGCAACTTTGTTGATCTGTCCCCTCTGACCTGTTTGCTAATGTAGTCCATCACCAGTATGAACAGCAGTGGGCTCAGAGTTGAACCCTGGTGTACACCCACTCCCACTGGGAACCCCTCTGTAAGGGCTGAACATTGTTCGTACTTGAGTCATTGGATCCTTGTACATAGCCTATACTAATTCTACCAATGTTTCTGGGACTTCAAACCACCACAGTACTGCCCAGATCAGCTTTCTTGGGACCTTGTCATATGCTTTCTCCAAGTCTAGGAATGCCCAGTTGGACTCTCTCCTCATCTCTAGTTTCTCAAGTATCTGTCTCACTGCAAACATTAGGTCAATTGTGCTGCATCCTGATCTGAATCCGAACTGCTCATCTTCCATCTTACATTCTACTACTCTGCATATGTGTTTATCAATCACCCTCTCCTGAACTTTCATGCAATGTGATAGGAGTTTGATGCCTTTGTACTGCCCACAGTTGTGGATGCCCTCTTTGATATCCTTACATTCACTGCTGCAGCATTCCTTATGAATGGGATTCCCTGCCATGAAGTCCTCCATCTGGCCAGTTTAAAAAGGTCTACCATTGTTTTAAGGTACGCTGAAAGTCACCCATGCACTCCTTGCATAGAAGTGATGTTCAGGGGTACCATCCTCAGAACTTCTTTGCCGCCAGTCTGTTTCCTCTATTTGTTTATTTTTTTTTTTACCATTTTTCTGTTTGTTGGCATTTCTGTCCTTACTCCTGTTTGCTGGAGTCCTCACAGTTGCAGATAAGTACCCACTTAGGTTTTTGGTTGCTTTTGCTGTTTGTTTTGTGCTGTTTGGGGTTAATGTCATCCAGGAAGGGTAAATGCCAGTGTTGTAGACTGATTCCCCATAAAGACCGCCATAATAAGTGTCTTTTTTGCCTAGGTGCTGCTCACGACCCTACATCTTGTTCAATTTGTCAGGTGTTTGTCCCCAAAAACTCTTCATAGTAGGCTTTCTTCCCTTTCCTTATACCTTGAGAATCAGCAACTTAAGCTTCTTGCTGCAGGTACTATGAATGGAACTTCCTGCCCTGAGGGTCAACCTTCAGGGAAGAATGAGGTGCATAAGGTAAGACTGGAATCTTCCACTGTCCAGCCTCTGAGTTTCTCCTGAGGTTATTATGCACCCAGAGGCTCACCCAGTTGTTTTGTCAGATTCTTCTACCACGTCTGGGTTGGAGGCCTGGGAGGATCTGGTGGGCAGTATGTCCGATGAGGCTTTGCAGGCGTCCATTTTGGGCATTCAGAGGGAACCATGGTTGCCTGTTTCGAGAGGTCTAGAGGGGTTCCGCAGTTTCTCTTTAGGGAAGAGGTTCCTACTGTAGTTGTGGAATGCTGTCCTGAGTCTGGGCCTTCTCAGGTTTTTAAGATGGCTGTGCCCTTAAAAAAGAAACAGAAAACTAACCATGTTTCTTCTGCTCCTAGGGATCCACAAAGTGAGTGGCAGGCTTTTACTCAGGGAATATTTAATTCTTTACTGTCATTGCAGCCTCCTCAAGGGGTTTCAATTCCTGCTCCTCCTTGGTCCTCCTCTTCCCCTAAAAGGCCCAGAGGATTGCATTCTTCTGAGGTGGATTCTGATGATGACTCTCTTGCTTATTCTACCTAGATTCCTTCTCCTTTAGATTATGGGTCTGAGGAGGAGGATTCTCATACTCTAATCCTTCTGAGAAAATTTCCTTTGGGGACACGATCTCTAGGATGATGGAATTTTTTAAATGGGATTGTGCCCAGGTTTCGGATATCCATAAGAGGTACTATGAGTTACTGCAGATGGAATCTCCTAAACCTGTGGCCATTCCTCCTGTCTTGCCTGCTTTATTGGATTTTTTTTCACTGCCTCTAAAGTGCTGGATTCTCTGACCCCTGCTCCCAGGAAGTCTGATAGGTTTTATAGGGTACCTGAGGATTGTTCCTTTTTGTTTAAATGTCCTGCTGCTGACCCCTCTGTGATGTCTGTAGCCTTTGATAAGCCATCTCAGTTGCTTCTTTCATCCAAGTTACTGCCTTCTGACAAGGACAGTAGAACCATGGATAGGCTGGGTAAGAAGGTTTATACTTCGGCTCCGCTAGCTTTTAGGGCTATTGATTATCAGACCCATATTTCCAGGCATGTTTTGGCTGTTCTTTCTCAGGCCTGTCAGGTTCTTTCTGATCTTCCAGACTCTGAGAGTAAATCTTCTGCTCTTTCCTTGCTTCGGACTTCCTCTCAGGTAGATCATCATTTTATCAAATGTAGTTATGATGCAGCAGATGCCTCTTCTAGGGCTGCTGCTTCTGGTTCAGTTTGAGGAAATAATTGTGGCTTCGGCTTCAACCTTTGACCCATAATATTAAGGCTAAGTTGATGGATGCTCCTCTGGTTAATGCTCTTTTGTTTGGTGAAGCAGCTGCTGGTTTATTTAAGTCTCATCAGGACAATGGGAAGGCTTTACAAGAGCTTAAGCATGTCTTTGTTTCTCCTGTGCCTAAATTTCTTTTAGCCAGCCTTTGTTCACAGGCAGTCTCTCTCTCCTTCTAAAGGTAAAAAGGGTAGTAAACGGACTCCTCCTGCTAAGGCCACTCAGACTGCAGGGATTCTTAAGCTTTCCTTTCCTGACAAACCAGGTGCTGCCTGACTATTCACCTGTTCCCAGCCACATTCCTCTTTCTCTTCGCCTTTCTCTTTCTCTTCCTGTTTGGCTCCAAATCACGCAGGATTCTTGGGTTCTGTCAGTCATTCAGCAAGGGTACTTCATAGTCTGGATTTCCTGGCCACCTTTTATGGGCATTCTTCAGCCTCCTCAAGAACAGCTTCCTTTTTTCCCCAAAGGTTCTTCGAGACTTCTTGTCTTAGGGTACTATTCAAGAGGTGCCTGTGTCTCAAAGGGGGAAAGGGTTTTATTCAAGAATATTTCTAGTGCCCAGAAAAGAAGATACTTGAAGACCTATTCTAGACCTCTCCCATCTGAACATCTTTCTGGAGATGCCTTCCTTTTGGATATTGTCCCTTCAGTCCCTTTTTCCTCTCTTGCTCCCTCAGGCCTTTCTGGTGTCTCTGGACCTCAAGGATGCTTACCTCCATATTTTGATCCATCCTTTTTTCAGGAGATTTTTGTGTTTCTCTGTTGCTTCCTGGCATTTTCAGTTCTGTGCTTTGCCTTTTGGCCTTTCTACTGCCCCAAGGGTGTTCATCAAATGCTTTGCTCCTGTGATTGCCTTTTGCAGGCTAAAAGGGATCCAAATCTTTCCTTATTTGGATGACCTGATGATTCAGGGATCTTCTCCAGAGGTCCTTTTGCACAATCTTCATTTTACTATTTCTCCTTCATAGCTTGGGGTTCACAGTAAACTTCAAAAAGTCTTCCCTGACTCCTTGTCAGGATCACGTCTTTCTGGGTTGCAGGTTTGAAACGGTGCCAATGCTGACACCCCTGCATCCTTCAAAGGCATTAACTCTCATCTCTTTCTTTCAAGCTCTTCTTCCCTGGCCTCCATTACAGCCCAGGGAGTTTCTGAGGGCACTGGGGTTCATGGCTTCCACCATTCCAATGCTCCCTCTGGCCAAACTCCATATGAAGAAGTTCCAGTGGCTTCTAAAGTTGATGTGGCTTCAGCATGCACATTCTCTAGACATTCCTGTTCCTCTTCTCCCATGTCTCAACACGGAACTTCTATGGTGGATTCAGCAGTTGTCTCTGAATCCAGGGCTCCCTTTTCAGCCTCCTTTCCCTCTCAGGATCTGTTCACAGATGCTTCAGATCTGGGATGGGGAGTAACATTTGGCTCCCTGAGGGTTCAAGGGGTGTAGTAGCCTCATCAGAAGAAGGAGCACATCAACATCAAAGAGATAAGGGCTCTTATGCTGGCTCTTCAGGCCTTTCATCCTCTCTTCTCTCCAGGGCCTCTCAAGGTATTCACAGACAATACCACAGTCATGTGGTATATCAACAAACAGGGGGATATAAGACCCTACCGTCTTTGCCATTTGGTACTTCTGGTATGGGATCAGGCTATCCAATACCATGTGATTTTTCAGGCAATTTACATTCCTTCAGATCGTAACATTGTGGCAGACAATCTGAGCAGGTCCTTCACTCAATCCCATGAATGGATGCTTCACAGGGATGTGTTTCTGGACATTGTTCACCAGTGGGGGTACTCCTCAAGTAGATCTCTTTGCCTCACCTCTGAACAGACAACTTTCTCTGTTTTGTGCCAGAGTCCCATGTCCGCTGGTATGGAAGGTGGACATCCTCTCATTTTCTTGGAGGGGGATATTTCTTTATGCATTCCCTCCCCTTCTTCTCATTCCGAGAGTCCTGTTCAAGATTCAACAGGATGCTCCCAAAATATTGTTGGTGACTCCCTTTTGGCTACAACAGCACTGGTTCCCCTCTACTTCTGCATCTAGCCAGGAGCAATAATCACAAGTTACCTCACAGGGTGGATCTCCTCACACAAGATGAGGGGTGTCTCATCCATCCCCACCTGTCCACGCTTCAACTGACACTGTGGGTGACAGGGTTTTGATTCCTCATAGACACCTTTTTTCTGAGGATGTGCTGGTCCTGCAGGAGGTCAGGAAACCTACTACTAGAAATACTACTTATCTAAATGGAAGAGGTTTTCTATCTGGTGTCTTTCTCGTGACCTGGACCCACTTTCTGTAGATGTTCCTTTGGCTCTCTTATTTGTGTGAGTTGCTCAATGCTGGTTTGGCCTATTCTTCTATTAAGGCCCACTTATCAGCTCTTTCTGCTTGTCTGCCTTTAACTACCCCATTAGATTTTATATTTGAGGCTAAACAATTTCTTAAAGGCGTCCTTAATATTAGACCTCCCAGGAAGCCTGTTCCTTCTCCCTGGGATCTTAATTTTTGTTCTGGATAAATTGACTCAGGCTCCTTTTCAGCCTGCTGTTTCAGCTTCCTTGCACCATTGTTCTTGAAATACAGTTCTTTTGTTAGCCACCTTTTTTGATATTTCATGAGGACAGGGTGTCCTTGCGTACTAATCCTTCTTTCATGCCCAAGGTGGTTAATGAATTGTCACTTAATCAGTCTATTAGTTTGCCTACCCTGCATAGACATTTCAGATTTTATTTGGATTATACTAACGCTATCAGAAAGTCTGAGCTGTTATTTGTTTCCTTTCATCCAAGGTCTTTAGGTTTGGCTCTTTCAAGCAAACTATTTCCACTTGGATTTCAAAGGCTATTTCCTTTTATTACACTTTTCATGGTGAGAGCCTTCCTTCTTCTATAAAGGCTGATTCCACTAGAACTGTGGCTTCTTCTGGTGCTTTTTTCAATGGCTTAGATGCTAATTCTATTTGTGAAGCTGCTACTGGGACTTCTGTACATACCTTTACTAAACATTACCCGTTGGATGGTATCTCCAGAGCTAGAGCTGGTTCTTGAAGCTGCTACCGTGACTTTTGTGCATACCTTTACTAAACATTACCCATTGGATGGTATCCCCAGAGCTAGAGCTGGTTCTTGAAGCTGCTACCGCGACTTCTGTGCGTACCTTTACTAAACATTACTTGTTGGATGGTATCCCCAGAGCTAGAGCTGGTTCTTGAAGCTGCTACCATGACTTCTGTGGCTACCTTTACCAAACATTACCCGTTGGATGGTATCCCCAGAGCTAGAGCTGGTTCTTGAAGCTGCTACCGTGACTTCTGTGCATACCTTTACCAAACATTACCAGTTGGATGGTATCTCCAGAGCTAGAGCTGGTTCTTGAAGCTGCTACCGTGACTTCTGTGGCTACCTTTACCAAACATTACCCGTTGGATGGTATCCCCAGAGCTATAGCTGGTTCTTGAAGCTGCTACCGTGACTTCTGTGCGTACCTTTACCAAACATTACCCGTTGGATGGTATCCCCAGAGCTAGAGCTGGTTCTTGAAGCTGCTACCGTGACTTCTGTGCATACCTTTACCAAACATTACCCGTTGGATGGTATCTCCAGAGCTACAGCTGGTTTTGCTGCTGCCATTCTTCATGGCTTCTTGGAGGCTCTGCTGCTTCCTCCTCCCAGGTTTCTTCTTGAGCTTTTGCTCTCTCCCATTTGTAAGGAATACTGCAGTGGTGAATGTAAGGACATATTCCAGTTGTGTAAAATCTTACCATAACAGCAGATGTCCTTGCCTTCACCGCTGCAGTATTCACTCCCTCCCTCCATCCCCCTGGTCTTTTTCCCTTCCTGGCTGTGCAGATTCTTCTTGGTTTTCCTTGAACTGCTATTACTACTGGGGCAATCAGTTCTGAGGATGGTATGCCTGAACGTCACCTTTATGCCCTACCCTACACAAGGAGTGCACAGGTGATGTTCAGCGTGCCTTAAAGCAATGGTAGACTTTTCTAAACAGGCCAGGTGGAGGGCTTCATGGCAGGGAATCCCATTTGTAAGGAATACTGCAGCAGTGAAGGCAAGGACATCTACCATTATGGTAAGATTTTATACAACTGCACTTTCTTGTACACTGGCATGACTATGCTTATTCTTCAGTCATCTGGGATACGCCTTTCTCTCCACACTGCTATTAGTACCCTCAGGAGCCATTTCTTTCCTATCTCACCCAGCATCTTTATCATATCTGCTGTGACCTCATCTGAGCCTGCTGCTTTCCCTGGCTTCAATTTCCTTAGTGTTGTCTTACTTCTTCTGGGGTGGGCTCCTCCTCTTTTGTCATCATAGGCTGTTTCTGGGGCAGTACAGCTTCACTGGGGTTTCTTCATTCTAAAGCTGCTGGAAATACTCCTTCCATCTGCCTTTGATGTCCTGTGGACTGGTGAGCAGGTTGTTGCTGGCATCCCTTATGAAGGGTGTCTGACTATCTTCTTTATCTTTCTGTCTTTGCCTTGCAACCTGATATAGTTTCTTTGTGCCATTTACTGAGTCACTTTCTAGAAATTGGTAGAGCCTTTGATGCTCTATTGCAACTTCCTTCTTAGCCAACCAGTAGTCCTTCCTAGCCTGGTCAGTCTTTTCTGTCTCCCATTTCTTCCTGCACTCCTTCTTTCTTTTGATGACTTCCTGGACTTCTGCATTCCACCACCAGCTTTCCTTATGTACCTTATTTCCATACTTGGCTCGGCCACATATCTTTTCTAGTCCTAACACATGCTGTTTTTAGGCACTGCCATTGTTGTTCAACTCCACCTATTTCCTACTCTTCTTGGGGTGCTAGAGCCCTGAGTAATTCCTTGAACTGTTGTACTTTCTCTCCAGTCAACTTCCAGGTCTTTAGCCTGGTCTCTGTTGACCTTAGAGCCTTGTCTGACCACTCCTTGCAGCTGCTTGTGGCAACTAGTGGCTTATGCTGTGGGCCAACTGTTTCACTGGAGATGACTTTGCAATCATGGATTCTACCCCAGTGCCTTTTCTTTACTAGGAGGCTACTCTTGTATGTGATCTTGTGACTGTCTCTCTTTCTGAACCATGTGTTGGCTACTATCAAGCCATTTGCTGGACAGAACTATAGAATGATTATCTTTCTTTATTCCTGTTGCCCCCATGAGGGCCCTCTTTCTTTATTCCTGTTGCCCCCATGAGGGCCCAGGCAGTCCTCATATCCTGTTCTGTCTGTCCCAATATGAGCATTCAGGTCACCCATTATCAACACCAATGCATGTTGTCCTGCTTTATCTAGCAGGTCCTGCAACTGCTGCCTGAATGCTCTCTTTTCCTCAACCCTGCTGTGGGGAACAGGCTGAGATTATGAATACTGCCTATATCACAGTGGAGACTGATTGCCATGTGTATGTCATTAATTCTGATGATATCCCTCACTGCCTTCTGAAGCTTCTCTCTTACCACAGTTCCTACACCATAGCCTGTCCCCCTCCTGAGTACCACACAGGACATCATAGGATGTCCAGCCTTCTCCATATCATCATGTAATTAAGCGTAGCAGTTTGGCAGGTTACGTCCTACTTTTGCTCAAAAGAGTATCACCAGGTAACTCAGGCTGAGCAACTAGGCCAGTAACTTATTGACCCAGGGCTTCTGGGCTTTATGGCGGGTACACACTGGCCAATAGGGGCACATATACCCCTCCCCTCCCACTGTTAGCAAGGGTCCCTTGCATAGGTCAGAGTAGGCCAGGTCCTCAGCAATTATCATTGGTATCTACCTATGCCTATTTTGGCAACATTAGTCAACATGACCAAATCACCTAGAGCCATATTTTACACCGAGTAGCTAGCCCTGCCACAGCACGCAGTCTGTGATCCATGTTCTCCTATCTTGAGGATACTGCACACCACCTGTTCTGTACAACTCTTCCACCATAGGGCACCATGTAGAGTCTATGCTGCTGCCCACAGCTCCATTCATTGGTGAGTTTGAGATATCTCAGCATGTTTTTCAAACATAGGAGAAACCCCACAGAGACACAGGGAAAACATGCAAACTCCAAACATGCATCAATCGGAGGTCAGGATCGAACCTTGTATCTTGCACATGGGAGGCGAAGACCTTAACCATTATGTCAAAGGGTCTCTTCCTCAATTGCTACCATTATACTGGTTTATTTTAGAAAAATTCATAACCTGAGCAGGTACTTTGTATTAACTTTCTTTAAAAGAAGGCATACTCATAGGGCAATAGTTTCCTGTTACTGTCTGTCTGCCTTCCTACCTATCTAGTCACCTACAGTAATGATAATTTTGGAAAGGCCCCAAGACTGAAAAACAACGAATAATTAGTAAAATTGCAATATAAGTACAGCTGATATACACGAAAACAAAATGAAGCAGTAAAGATAGTATGTATTAGACATTTAGAGGTATAATATTGCAGGATGAGTGAAGCTTGTTTGTTTTTTCATTGAGCCATAAAATATTAAACTAAGTTAAATGTATTTTTCTTTATAAAAATGGATTGTTAAACATTTGGTAGCATATAAAATATTTAATGTATAGAATAATATAAAAAAGTAAATTATACTGCATATATGACTGTTTTTACTGGAAAAACTAAAACTAAATCTACAAATGTGCATACATCTGCAGTGCTTTAAGCTGGAATTATGCATTAGTATACCTTGACATTAACCTGCTGGATTCTGCCTTCCCCTGTGAAGAGATAAAACCTTGGAAACAGGAAATGCATCATACCAAATTAAACCAATCAGAAAAATAGAGAACCTGGGACTTTTACAGGTAGAGAAAAAGATGGTTATAAGAGTTTCAGTACTACTTATATGAAATGACAAAGTAAAATGAAAGCTCTAGTTAATAGCTATTGAAATGTATATTCAGAGGTTTTGAAGTCAGACTATTAATTTAAAAAAAAGCCATTAAGAAACAAATCAGGAATATTAAGCCAGGTGTTATGTCCCACTACTGATATGAGAGGTCAGACAATGCAACTAAATAAACTGAATTTAATTTTCAGTACATTAACTGGAGAAGCATGCAGCCACTTGAAAGGAGTCCATTTTGTGGGATGCAAAAATCACTTCAGAAATGTTACCTCTCTCAAGTAGTCAGTTTTATAGGATCCATAAATCACTTCAGATGTATTAGCAGGCAACTTTTCCTCTGAGTCTCATCTCATCAACTGTGGGAACTGTGAGAAGAAATGCAGACAACAAGAGAGGACCAGTGTGCCATTGAAAATCGTGTCTTATGCCATTTACTGGTACACATGCCATGGTTTGCCAACCCCTTGTTTAAACCCCATGGAGAATGTGTGACTGATAACCTCTTCCAAAAAAAAGCATTTAAAACTGAATGCCTACATAGTAACATATCCTATTATTGTTCTCTTCAGAAGAAGAATGATTGAAGATTGATTTCCTTTAGTCTGGAAAAATCAATAATTAAATCCCTGTTCAAAGATGGCAGTTGAACCTCCATATTCACCTAATATTTGGACACATAGCATAAATTTAGCACTGAAGTGTCTGACACTGAACACTGTTAACTGTAATGTGCAAAAAAAAGGCTTCATTGGCAAAATTGAAGCTTATCAGAGCATTTTTAACAGGAAGATTCATGACCCACTGCTCTTCATGATGTAGGGGCTGCACCCCCCCCCACTTGTACTCTAAACATGTAGATGTATTTAAAACTTCCTAGAGATGTTTTCAGAAAAGTCAAGAGACTAGACCTCTTATAGTAGGGTCTATGACTCTTTGGGTCATGAGCCTAGACAAACTCTGAAACCATTGAAATATAATGTATCTATGGGGGAAGTGTGTTCATTCCAAGCCTTTATGTGGTATAATTAAAAGCTACAGTCTACAACAACTCATTTTCTTACTATTCATCAATAAAATGCATCTGTTTCTCATAGAAATATGTTTGCAGTATGTGACTACCGTCTTAACTTCTTATCACGTGCTTACTAGGAGTCCACCTTAAAACATCAGTGAACTGATGGTGAATCTGAATTAATTGAAATAAACACACTGATCTGGTAATTGATCAAAATGAAGGCTACAGTGCTAGCAGGTGTTTTTGCAGGTAGCCCACAGCACTCTTCACTGCCCCTATCTCTAAATATATGCTAATTCTGAGGTTGGCGGTCTTCAGAAAAGAGAGCAAACCTCCCTACCCCAGCAGATGCCCCTTTTACTTTGAGGTCAATGAGCTGTTGAGTTAATCAGTTTGTTTTGATGCACTCAGATCCAAGGGCTCATAGTTTCATCAATAACTTGCCCAACAGGCAGTACTTTATTTCTCTTCCTCCCAATACCTCTTAGCTGTACAGATTTTCACAGAATGTCCCGATTTTTGTTCTGTTCCTTATAAAATGTGTAGTTTTCTAGCAAATCACTCATAGGTTCATAGGTTGGTACTAGGCTATCAGCCCTAGGGCCTATACAAGCCTAGCCATAACAATTCCCTGGCTATTTCTTCCCACACTATTTACTTCCTCAGTATTGAAATCACCAAATAATGACATACACTTGAGTTTCAGACTTCATATCCTTCAGAAAATGCATGCTAACACAAATCCTCCCATTCTAATAACTTTCTATGTTTATGCAAACAATATTTAAAGTCTGTCCCTATTCTGGGGCCTTTGCCTCCCCCCCCCATTATTTTAGGTTTTGTCTAGATTTCTTGTGCCAAGAAGTTAAGAAGTATGGACTGGCATAAATCATATAACATCTTTCTACATTCAGACAAATCAAAAAAATTGATATCTTTCCAAACTTGTACTGATACTAGCAAATAAGCTGGTAATGAAGACTACATAAGGCAATGAAATGGAAGTCATTAGCAGGGACAAATATATATGGGTATTCTAAAAGACTAGCACGTAAGTCTGAACTTCATATGCAAAAATCTCTGTAGATATCACATGACCTGTAGATTCAACATATCCTGCAAAAGCCTGGATTACTCTAGCAGTTAGAATCTCATTGGCTTTGTTAGCTGGTATCCCTGTGCCCTTTATGGCTGCAGTACAATCACTAAGCTGTTAACAATCTTCGTTAGCTCACAGTGACAACAAGACTAAATCTCTGCCACAAATATATCTTCTGTATGAAGATGTGTGCCACGAGAGAGGTGCCCACTGATTTCAGCAAGGATGGAGATAACCTTATTATGACATGCCAAGAGTGTTGATATTCTGATTAATGTACCAAAATTGAAGATAAACAAAAAACAACTAGACAGTATACCAGATACATGTTTTTATTGCACACTTTATGTTGAGTTTGCTATATGTTTATCCTAACAAAGGACATTGGTAAATAGGTGCGATAAACACATTTATCTGAGACATAATATAGACATTTTTTCTCTATCTTAATGGCAGATTCCAGATAAAGTAGGTGGCAAAAACAAGCATTAATTATACATTCTTGGCAAGCCATTGGCTGTTTGTCTACGTCCTTGATGCATCAAAGCTACTAGAATTCCCCTGTACCCACCGTATTTACACTACTTGCTAAAAACTAAAATGGAAGGTCACGCAATGTGCATGTAAAACTGATACCTACACACCAGGCATCCTAACCCACCTAAAACTCTCCCAAACCCAAATTTACACTTACTTTAAAAAGTAAAATAAAATGAAAGAAAAGTAAAGCTTGGAATGCATTTCCCATTCACTGTATAAGAAAAGGTAACTTCAGGCTGTGCATATGCATGCGCGCGCGCACACACACACACACACACACACACACACACACACACACACACACACACACACACCTAAAACTAAAAATGAAATTTATTCATATAGACCCAAATCTTTTTTTATATTAATTGAATTAACTAAAACATCACTAAAAATAAAACTAACACATCTTAGCATAACCATCACTCTGAAATTAACTTACACTACCAAAAAAAAAAAAGATAAAAAATTATCTCAGAACAAGAGTATGAGTCCAAAGCCAACTATGATACAGCCATACCTCTCACCTGTTATATCCTTCAGAAAAATTGTAATAATGTAAAACCTTTTGTCCTAGCAACTTTCTAGGTTTATAGGAACTCTATTTAAATTCTGTCCCCATTTTTGAGGCTTTGACCCCTCATTCTTTTTGGCTTTGTCCAGATTTCTTGCACTAACAGGTTGAGAGGTATGGTACAGACCATTCATAAAACATCTGGATACTACTTAAAGCCCTATTCAGTAATAGCTTGTGCAATTTATGTAACACACTGAAATGATTGAAAACACTACAATTAAAAAAAGAGAAAAAAAGGAAAAAAAAACAACACAACGGATATGTGGGGTGTGCTTTGTGTAATAGCATGGGATATTTTGTGCTGTAACATTAGATCTTTGGATCATGACTTATGGTTACAGCACTCATTATAAATCTCATTCACTAATCATGCATTACAAAATGTTTCTTCTGTCATGTAATAGTACCCCACATAATTAATATTTATCCTAATGGTATACCTCAAGAAAAGGTATGACATGTGCAGCTACAAACTTAAGTAAGTAAATAAATAGACTAACAAACAAATAAAAAATAAATAAATAAATACACTCAGCATGTCATCAAAATTATTCATACATCCTTCATGCATTAGCTACCTATCTTCTATCCTTGATAGGTCATCAGGCCTAATACAACTCCTCTAAACCTGTCATTTTTATGATGCTTAAAAATTTAGAAACTACACATGCAAAACATAGACACACATATAGCCCTAAAACAAATCTCAAATCTCACTTCCTTTAGAAGAAAAGAAAAAGAAAAAAATAAATCAAAATGTAAAATTTGGAAAACACTTGACATTCACTTTGGTTTAAAAAAATTAGCAGCAGACATGTAAAATAAATTGTTTATATTAAAAACTACAATATTAAAACATTAAAAAACACACTAATTTCAACTATTCAGTCCATATCAGCATTACTGGCAACAGAGGCCTGATTCCATAAAACAGGTAGCAGTACAAATACAAGATCAAAGGACCTAAATCTAGACTGCAACATAAATAGGCCTTGTAAGTATGACAGATCTCTCTCGCTCTCTCTCTCTCTCAAAGAAAATTCCTCCTTTGGAACAAACTCCCACTTTCTGAAAAGTAAAGCACGCCCTTCACTATCTTCAAATCTAACTTAGATGAATGGATTGGAAGCCATAAATTTGTCCCCAGTGTAGGCTTCCTGTTCATGCCCTGTGGTTATCTTCTATTGAAAAAGGGATCTGCCTAGTGATAAGTCTGGTAAACACAAATAGATGCACATAAAATAAGGTATCAAGTATCCGTCAGGCTTTACTACAGAAAGGATATTAAATGGGATTTGTGAGAACACCAACTTATGATCAAGTGACATGCTAAAAGGATCCATTTTTAGCACTTGTGTCCTACAAAGTCATTATTAACAATACACTAAGGAAGGTTTCACTGACTCGGGTAACTGTTTACAAATGCCGCTATCATCTTTGGTAGGTAGGCCCTAAGGACATAGCATAGCAGACCAGAGAAATGAAAAAGAATTGTGAAATGGGCTAATGTAGACAATAACTTCAGCTAAACTTATTGAAAAGTAAGATGCATGTTACTGAAAAGATCCTTAGACAGACTACTTGACAGAAACAAATAAAGATAATACAGAAAATTGAACAGATGCATTTTTTGCGTCCATGCCATGTATAACAAATGTCAGTATAACATATGCTGAAGATGTCTGAAAGGATGACAGGACATGAGGTTAAACTGCTTTAGGCAAGTATCTTGTAAACAAATGAGAATGAAATTAGCTAACAATGTTGTTTCTGTCTCTGACTGCTGGCATACATACAGCAAGCCTTAAATTAGCACACATTCTTGCTGTGTCATTGTAGGACAATAAGGCATTACAACAGAAGAAGCTGCTTATAAACAACATTTTTAAAAGCACATCACACTTCCGCTTCTTGTGGGCAAACTTTGCTATTATTACAAAAGGTATATAGGCCACAAGTGTCTGGCTATGCTAAGGAGTAAATTAGAGACTACTGTAGGCAGATCTGATATGCAGAGAAAACCGAATTCAAACCATGTATATATTTGATCTTTGCTTACACTTGCTATATGGGAAATTTCCTTCTACATGTACTATGTCTTGTTCTGTCTTCATGCTAAATAGCGGAAAAAGCAAGACACAAAACAAATATTAGTTTCTGCTGCTGATTTTATGAACAGCAATAGTGAGGTAGAGGCTGCTACTGTTACCAGCTCTGGAGTCCAGTGTTCAGTCCTCCTTACACTTTAATGTTGAGTCTGCATATTTATTTTATGTCTGCATCCATTATTTCCAACTATTCCAGCAGTAGTTACAAGCTCTTTGGTTTGACTGGTTACTTTAGATTGTCCCTAGGTCTGTGTTTCTGAATGGTGCACTGCAATGGTCTGGTATCGGATCCTGCATATATCTTGTACAGACAATGGTTCCAGATTTTTTTCTCATCTATATTATGCATGCATGCGAAATTGTATTTTATGTTTTTATTAAAACATCTTTTTTTGTGTTTGCAGTGGTTATCAGCATGGCTAAGACTGATACAATTCAGTGAAGTCAACAATCATTAAGGAAGATAGTTTTTCATCACACTTCCTGCTCATTTTGTTCAAAGCATGATAACAATCATTTGTAAACATTGTATGTCACTATACTGGCAATGCTTGGCTACACTTTATTTGTTTCAGTCTCAAGTGGTACAATAACAATTTCTGAAGACTAAAGACTATACTTGCATGCATGTACTGAAGAACTTTACTGCTTATGTCAAGCATAAGGAGATGATATAATTCAGATGAACTTAACATCTGCATACAGAGTACATGAAGACAATCTTATAAGCAAAAATTTTAACAGAAAACTTTCTTCATATTCATTTTTGGTAATTCCAGTGTTGTTATACTGGCACTTAACCAGGATAAAACATTCTACCTATTTTTTTAAGACATTATAATTATGGGTACATGCTGTGCACTGGAAACACTACTTCAGATGCAATACAAGATCCTGTAATGGAGACAGCAGCAAAGCCAGTGTTCATTCTATGTCTAGCAGTTGAGATAGGATGTAAGTATTTTTAGAGGGTTACATATTCATAAAGGATTCTTCATGCCAGACTCACAAGGCCAGTTCAGTATAAGATCCATTAAAAATCACTCTGTGTAGTAGAGTGCATAGTAAGAGAAACCCATGCTCTGGAGAAGCTGACCCAGTCATGTTTTTCAAGCAGCACACAATACTAGGTGTTATATGGTGTATGCAGGGAAAAATAACTTCCAATAACTTCCTTTGTTTAGTATAATCTGTTTACTTGCAAGCCTGAATCTTGGGTGGCAGCAGGGAGCATGAGTCCACAGCTGAGATAAAAGGCAGTATAAACTATTTATAATATTAAGCCATGTTGCAAGCTTTGGAAGTATGGCGAGTCTGCAACATACTGCCACATGTGCAAACAAAAAAACTGATGGAGGGTCACATGATCCTTGAACAGCATGAGTGAATCCAGACAGGCATGAGGATATATAAAAACTCTAAACAGCACACTTACTTGGTTAACAAGCAAATGAATGGATAAATAAAACCAATTCAAAGTGTCTGTCCTGGCCATCATCAATGACTAAGAATAAAAAAGTAAGCCCAATAACTCACAAACAAGAAGCCAACTAGGTTGGATTGTGGCAATAAAGGCAAACGCAGCTCCTCCGTTAAATTCTTTAATAAGAAAAGCACGATAAACACACAACTGAAGCACCACGAGCAGACAGTCCACTAGAAATGATAACAATCCGCACTGAAGTAACACTCTCCGATGTTAAGCGCTTTCATCTGCCGATTGCAGACTTCATCAGAACAATATTCAGTGCTACTCTGTTCAATTTAAACAAAAAATGGCGCCAAAATTGCACAAGTATTTAAAGGTATATCACTATATGTGTTAAACAACATATAAAGTAAGCTATACTGTTTGATTTAATGATACATTCTTTCTGAGTAATTCGGTGGATATTTAAAACATCTGTTAACCCAATTATAAGCTTTTTTGTATTAGAAGGGTATGCATCCAAAGTTCATAGAAAGTCAACATTCTCTAATGACTATGTATTCTTTACTAGCAATCATCCTAGACATATTTTTAAAAATATAGTAAAAGGCCAATGTATCAGGGGAGCGAGGATGTCATCCAAGAGAGAAGAAATGGAGAATGAAATGAAATACATTTACCAATTATTTAAGAATAGGGGATATCCGAAAGAACTATTGGATGACACCATTGATTATGTTAGCTCACAGTGGGATATAAAATACATTCCCCTATTGGGTAAATATTAAAGTTCAACCAAAACACAAACAACTAATAAATTCAGAGGAGGTAGAGTTTGTGTTTTGACATATTCTCCCTTTGTAAATTATATCAAGGACATAGTGAATAGATATTGGGATATAATAACCGTTACAGATGGTTGTAGAGAAAAGTTGGGTCAGTATCCGATCATAGTATATAAGACAGCTCCAAATATCAAGAAATTATTAGAGAGAACAGAGAATTATGAAGATAAAAGGAAGGATACACAAATATATACTAAGAAATGTGGATACTGTAAACAATGTAAATATATTAACACCTCATCCTATATCATACTGGAAGATGTGAATCATACTAAAATTAAGAGCAAAGGTGGGTCTTGTTATACTAAACAAGTGGTATATTTAGCTAAATGTAATCTATGCCCCGCTTTCTACATTGGAAAGACGGAGAGGCAATTGAAGAAGCGAATATACGAACACTATTATAAGATTAAAACAAAGGACCCTAAGAATGCCTTATACAAGCACATCAAAGAAGTAGGTGAACAACATGTTTTTTCAATTACAATAATAGATTAAGAATTCAGCAATCCTTTAGGGGGAGATTGGAAAACTAAACTAGCATGTAGGGAGAGTAAGTGGCAGATGTTAGTAGATGCCACCAGAACCCCAGGATTAAATGATTTCATTAGCATTAAACCATTCCTTAAAATGTGATGTATTTTATATAAATATAATACTACAGCAAGTTTATGGTATTTGTTTCTTATCTATGTATATATTATTGTGGTAAATATTTATTGACATATATTAATTTATTTATTTATTCAATTATTTATATTAATACAAGTCATTAGTTGATGTATTTTATTCATATTGATGGCAAGGGCCTTATATGCTTACAATGAATTCATTACAAGTTATTTATAAAATATTTATTAGTTCTATATATACATTAGTAGTTTTTAAATAATCAAAGATATTTATACATTGTATAAAACATGTGGTATGCTTTATAATTGGGTTAACAGATGTTTTAAATATCCACCGAATTACTCAGAAAGAATGTATCATTAAATCAAACAGTATAGCTTACTTTATATGTTGTTTAACACATATAGTGATATACCTTTAAATACTTGTGCAAGTTTGGCGCCATTTTTTGTTTAAATTGAACAGAGTAGCACTGAATATTGTTCTGATGAAGTCTGCAATCGGCAGATGAAAGCGCTTAACATCGGAGAGTGTTACTTCAGTGCGGATTGTTATCATTTCTAGTGGACTGTCTGCTCGTGGTGCTTCAGTTGTGTGTTTATCGTGCTTTTCTTATTAAACAATTTAACGGAGGAACTGCGTTTGCCTTTATTGCCACAATCCAACCTAGTTGGATCATCAATGACTAAATCTTAGGTAATGTCTTCAAGTCTCACTAGTATGCTAGAGATGATGGTTTTGGTTTTATCCAGATTTAATTCCAGGGAAAGCCAATGAAATCAGGGGCTGTTAATTTCTGATGCTTATGGCTACTTTCACTGTGAATATGCTCATATGAAATGGCACAAGGCCATCTGTGTAAAGCATAGAACAAATTCCATGGTTGCCCTGGCAGGCTATAAGACTGAGTACTGTTTGACACTTTCAGTGGCTGTTATGATAGAAGTGGTAAAATCCCACTAAATGACCTCACTTACACCAAAATGTAGTGTATGGATAATGCTGTTCTTGCAATCACTTGTGCAAAGGTCAGACTAGCAGACAGATTTGTATTCATATGCAGTCGCTCATTACAGATGTAATACATGCTGCTACCAACAATCCTATAGCTATTCATTTTAATTTAGTGACTAATATAGATCCTGATTATTTTTAGATTTTTTTGTGATATATTGTAATAATACTGACTTGTTTTTAAATATGACTGGCATCACACTTGACAAAGAAGCTTGATTAATTTTTGTTTATAATACTCTACAACTGAATGGTGTCAACTATAAATCTAAACATGACATATTTACTTTGATTAAATTTAAGGTATTCCCCCATTAATTATATAGTTTACAACAGTTTCAATGCTCGTCTCATTCTTATTGTAACTTTTTGTTTTTCGTTTTTTTTTTTATTGTTTTCTTATAGTAATGCTTTTAAATGGTGTTTCACATACCTAAAATGCTTCTTAGCTGAGCTGTTAGTTTCTGTAGTTTTTAATTTGTAAATAATAATGGATTTGCATTTAAGGCTCCATCTGCTACAATTGTGTATACTTATTTGAACTTTAATCTTTATTAGTTATAGCTAGGAATTTGGTCAGGGTACTATGGAAATTGCCCTCCTCTTCTTTATAGAAGTACCATAGGATCATTAATGGCCACTTATACAACCACTAGCTCAGAGAGATGGAATTTCATTTTAATACCCTCTACAGCGGATGGTTGCTCAGAAATGTGACCTCTCCATGTTGCATTGAAGTGTTATTACTGAAGTATAAATCCCAGCATGTGATTTGGGAATAGAACCCATAATCTTCTTAACTTCCCACCATCAAAGAGAAATGTATGCTACATGCTGAATTCCTGATAACTGCGCTTCCTTGAAAAAATGCTCCATAAAGTTATTTTTAATCCAGTCTATAGGCCTGAGACATGACTCAGATTGGAGAATTTGGAATGAATCAGTCATATTTTTTTATTACTTATTATGTTTTGTTTACCACATTAATCCCATTAACCCAAAGGCTCTGTTACAGGGGTCAGTGAGAGGAAAACAGATCTCCTCTGTATAAATTATGAATAGTTGAGAATAAGCAGACCATCACCTGTTGTTCAAAGTCTTGAGAAAATTCACGGTGGCCCTGGTGATATTCTCATGGCTGTTGTGTCTATGATGCCAAAACATTGAAAAACTCAGTCATCAGAACTAAAATAAAACCTGTCTTATTTACTTTGGCCAAGATACATAGAATGTTAACTGGGGGTAATCATTTTCAAAAGAAGGCTGTTACTTAATACCAATTTTGTCTACATTCCTGTTAAATGGGCCAAAAAAGGATGAATGACTACATTAAGGTATTAGAAATGAAGATAGTGGTCCTACATATATCCTGTGATAGAATAAGCCCAAAGGCCCTCATGATGCTTTATATATTAGATCCGGATCACCCAGGTTCCAATAGTAAACCAGGTGTTGGATGGAGGGCAAGTTTATATGAATGTCCTTTTCTGTTTTTTGAGAGGGAGAACATTTTGTACTATCGAGACACAACTGCTGGAAGCCAGAAAGTCTGCAGAAGGTAGAGATCTAGTGTGGATGACACATGTCAACAGATGCCTACTTTTATACTGTATTTATTTACTGTGCACTAAACTACACTGTTATACTGCAATTGTATGCTTTATTGTGCCTGTTAAATCAAGGTTTGTTGCTGTTTTCACTGCCTGCAAAGCTTTTTTGTTAGTTTTACTGTTTTTTAAGTATTTACTGCTATTTTTCACTGTTCTGCTTGTTCTGGTTTTCTTGCCAAACAGTGTTTAAATAACTGATCTGTTAACTGTTTAAAACATTGTTTAGAGGCTCCTTGCTGATTTTCTGCTGTTTTAAACATTTTTTAGTGTCCCACTGGTATTTTTCTGCTGTTTTTAACATTCTCTAGTGTTTTCCGCTGAAACTAGGTAACTAGTAGCTGTAGCATAGTCCAGATACAGACTTGCTGCTTCTGGAACTGTTTACCGTGGTTTCTTTGTTCTCAGCATGTTTTCCAGGCCATCTTGAAATGGAAGGGGCCTATCTGCACTTTTGTGAGAGAATTGTGCTGATTGGGACCTGTCTGGAAAAGGGAGGCTGGTCTAGGGCTTGGAATAAGCATTGTCATTGGTCCTTTTGAATATTTTTAAAGTTTTTCAAATGTTTGGCTTCTGGTATTTAGGCCCTGCATTTGGGCAGGTTTCTGCTTGTTTGCGCATTATGCAGCACTGTGCACTGTCATGCAGCTGTGCGCCAAAGCTGGACAGTACAATCAACACATTTTTCCTAAACACCAGGCAGAAATATCCATCCACTGAACTCCTCCATGATTGATTCTGAATAGCCAGCCTTATGGCAACAGTCTTCAACCTAGCAGTATGGACAGTTGGACTACCATTGTTTGTCCTGCCAACCTTGTTGACCTGGGTCCCATGAGGCACTGTAGCAATTGCTTCATGTTCACAGACAATACTCTACTAATAACACACGCGAGTACAAAGTGCGAGAGATGCATTTACACAAAGAATCTAGAATCCATGCTCTCTCTCTCTCTCTCTCTCACACTCAAAACAGTCACATGGAGAAGGTTGTCAATTCACCCACCACTAGATATGTTCATAGTATCACTACTCATACACACACCACTACTCATACACATAGTATGCATCAAGCACATAAATCCATATAAGCAGAGGTTCTCTTGAAAAACTTATTGAAACACCAGAAACTTCCAAAACACAAGACTGCTACAACTAACATAGTCCCCACAGCAACCATGACACATAGCAACACCAGTGTCTCATCACCAAGCCAGTAAGATGTAACACTGAAAAAACACATTTTCTTGTCATTGGAGGCTCAATAGTGAGACACACAAGTGTCCCACTCACCAGGTTGGACAAGGAGAAAGTCACAGAAGCTGCCTGGCACTTTGCCAGAATTCTAAGGATCATGCATGCACTCAGGTCTCTCAGCAACAAGTACCATTATGACTCTTTCATAGTCTATGTTGGTGTGAATGACCTGTGATGTACCTAGCTGTAGTAAATGAAGAAAGGGATTCACTTCAGAAGCTCAAAATACTGAAATCTCGAATTTCAGTATCTCGAGCCCAAGAAGTGGAATCCACAAAAACAACAAAAGCTAAAAACTGCGAATTCAAAACCTCGAATACCGGAAGTTTTGAACTTTGCGATTTTACTACACACACGCACGCACACACACACACACACACACACACACACACACACACACACACACACACACACACACACACACACACGCACACACGCACACACACACACACACACACACACACACACACACACACACACACACACACACACACACACACACACACACCATCCACCACACAAAAACACACAATCACTCTACTACATGAGCAGGGGCAAGCCCCTGCACCCCCATGTGGGCTGCGCCACACACCCCCTACTTAAATATTCTCACTCCGAGGTCGCACTACATACAGACACACACAAAACACCACCACACAAGCTACTTTCTCTTCGCAGACACACATCACAGCAACAAAACACACTGACACACACCGCAGCCCCTACCCAAACCCCTTAACACCCACACACACTTACCTGAATACATAACCATAGCGGAACTTTAGAAGTGCGGAATTCAAAACCTCCAGTATTCGAGGTTTTGAATTTCGCGCTTCTAAACTTTCGCTATTATGTGGATTCGGCTTCTTGGGCTCGAAATACTGAAATTCGAGATTTCAGTATTTTGAGCTTCTGAACAGAACCCTAAGAAAGACATGGTTGAGCTTTCTGAGTATGTTTCCTAGGAAGGTATGTCTCTAGCCTTGAGTAGTAAAATAGTCTCACCTAGAATGATGCCACAATATAAACAAAAATTATTTATTTCAATAATTGGCTCAGTTTTTGGTGTCATTCAAAGGGGATCCAGTTCCTGTCAACCTGGGAAGTCATGGTCGACAAACCTCGTTGCTTTGCCAGAGACAGTTTGCACCTGGTACCTCTAGGCTTTCGGCTGCTGGCAAAGGCTCTTGCCTCCCCCGTAGTGCCTTTTTTTAGGCAAGGACTCTAAAACAACATTACCAATGTGAAATTAACCAATCAGAACAAAATAGGGGGTCATGCTGCTAAATGGTAGGAGCTTAAAACAAAAACTGCTCTCCTTGGAAGCACTTCTATCACTAGAAGATGTAGATGTCTGTGCAGTCACAGAAACCTGGTCCAAGGCCTCAGAGAGTACCCCAGCCTTGCAAAGCTACAGTGCCTTCCACACCTTCAGACCACAAAATGACCATGTGAAAGACAAAGAGGCAGTGTTTCAGTCTATATTAGAGATAAATTCACCTCCCATGTAGTTAGACTGGACAACTTCATGGAGTTACTTCAGGTCCAGGTTACAGTGGTAAGGTCCCCATTCAAATCATAGCCAGTATCAGATCCCCCTTCATGGGTTACATGAAACTTACTTGACCAAACTGGGAACAATCCAAATTTTACCGAACACACTGGTTATGGGGTATTTCAATTATCCCACCATCGACTGGGAATCCTGCGCTAGCACTAACTCACTAGTGCAAATGTTCATTGACTTTGTTAATTCAAATGCCCTGGAACAAATTGTCCATACCCTGCCAAGGGGAACAAACATTCTGGATCTGGTCCTCACCAACATGTGAAACAGATGCACTGCAGCAACTGTCAAACCCTCATTAGTTAAAACTGACCACAAATTGGTCAACTTCAAGCTGGCACTAACACCAGAACTCACAAAAGGTGAAATCAGACTAAAAAACTTCACCAAGACAAGCTATACCCTCCTAAGTGAAGGTATAAATCCATTCCAAGCCCCGCCCCATGCTGGAAGTGGTAACTACACAGAAGCTTGTACTAAAGCCCTGTACAATCACTTGCATAAGTGTATAAACTCAGCCATACCAGAAAGAATCAAAGCCAGAGTCTCAAGTAAAAACAAACTGCCATGGTGGACATCCAGCATCAACAAACTTTACAATTAACACAAAAAGTTTCTGTCTAAGAAAACTAAGGCAAGGCCCCAACAATGGAAAAGCACCCACCTCACAGGCAAATAAGACAACTTGTCAAATCTTCCAATGGCTCCATTGAGAGAAACCAAGCAAATACAGCCAAGGATAGCCATAAGGCCTTTTACAGCTATATACATAACATAAAGGGTAGAACCCAAGCATGTGCAGAACTAGTGGCCAATGGTATCACACACACACTGACCCCACAGAGATAGCAAACCTGCTAGTGGATAGGTATGGAAAAAATGTCACTCCATTATTCTCTGCTAACTTACAACAAACCGTCTGCCAGACTCCTCCCCCACCCTGCATATCTGAAGAGCAGGTCCTCAAAACCTTGCCCAAGACAAAAAAACACAGCCTCTATGGGACCAGACAACATCCCAGGCTGTCATCTCAGCAGACTAAAACATGAACTAGCATCACCACTAAGTATCCTTTTTAAGTATAGCCTAACCAAAGGCTTTTTTCCTGCAGAATGGATAACAGCAACAATTATTCCCCTCCACAAAGGTGGCCTAGCAACAGAGCCCGGGAATTACAGACCCATAAGCCTGAGCCTGACCAGCCTGATCTGTAAGGTCATGGAACTTATCATTATGGATCTCATAAAAAAGGTGACCTCCAAACCGTGGATCCTACCCAATTTGGCTTCATGAAGGGAAGATCCTGCTTGTTAAATCTGGTAGATTTCTTTGAAATTGTGACCAAGGCCATTGACAAGGGCATATCTGTACATACAGCATACCTCGACCTGGCAAAAGCTTTCGACACAATCCCACATTCAGACATTACCGATAAACTTAGCAAACTCTTCATTGTAAGATGGGTTGCCAACTGGCTCACAGACTGGACACACACTATCAAAGGGGGTGACTCCACATCAACCAGCAGATCTGTTACCAGTGGGGTAACACAGAGGTCAGTGCCAAGCCCCCTTCTGTTTGGTATATCCTTTTCAAGTTCAGGTCAAAACTAAGGGGTTGTGTCTGACCAAGTTTGCAGATGACTGCAATCTAGGTGCAGTCATTAAATCCCCAAATGATGTCAGTATACTCCAAGAGGGTCTCACACAGACCAATGACTGGTGTATAATATAACCTAAAACCTACTTGTAACCTTGTTTCTCAAGCCATACTACTTGAAATGTCTTGCTCTAATTTGTTCACTTGTAAACATTGTAATCTAATTTAAAACCTATTGTAACCTTCTTACTGGAGCTTTTTTCCCCAGGACTCCATTGAAAACGGGTTCATCTTGGCCCAATGGACTATCCTGGTAAACCAACTGCAAATAAATAAAAAATAAATAAATAAATATTAGTCATGGTCTCAAACTGAATGCAAAGAAATGCATCATAATTTCCTTTGGCACAGACAATGTCCCCCTCACACTATCAAATCAATAACAATACCCTAAGTACCCATGAAGTGGTAAGGAACCTGGGATCACAAGTTGACTAAAACCTTAACTTCGACCACCATGTGTCTACTGTAGTAAGGAAAGATTTATGCGTAGAACACTTGATTAATAAAGGCATCACCTCAAGAGCAAAAGAAGTTATAACCCCTAAGTACTTGACACTTATCATGCCCATAATTGAGTATAATGACCCGTTTGGCATGTACCATACTAAGCACCTGTAACAATTAGAGAGACCTCAGAGGTTTCTAACAAAGAAGATCAAGGGATGCCACCATATGCTCTACACAGATTGACTAAACTCCCTGTCACTATACTCCGTATCATATAGACTTCTTAGCAGAGACTTATGCCTGGCCTACAGAGCAATCCAAGACCCAAACCTAATGAACTTAATGTATATCCATAAATCAAATGGGACTAGGGCTACCTAATCCAGGGACCTAAATATGGCCCTTGACTTTAATAGGACATGCTTGGGGGATGGATTTATCTCTCAGCAACTGCCTTGTCTTTGGAACAGGTTGCCAATGCATGTGAAACACAGTACCTCTATGACACTGTTCAAGAGGAACTTAGACGAGTGGATGGGACACTGTAAATTCTTACTGGGGATAGTGCCCACAACCCTCCTGGACATGGGCAGTCATCACTAATTGTAGTCTTGGGTATTGACTAGCATTTCTATGGCATTAAAGTGGGATGAAATGGCTAGGCTTAAAATGACCTCCTGGTCAATAGCCTAGTAATCTCCTATGATCCTATGACTTGGGAAACTGGTTGAAGCATACATAGCCATGTTTCCTACACTGAAATCACTGCACTTTATGTACTAAGGAGCAAGAGGAATGCTTGAAAGGATGCAGCACAAAGCTCCCTTCTTGTAGGGGGCAATATTTTCTTGACTGGATAGAATTTATGGGCATGGGCAGATCATGTAGCCTATATTTAGATGTGTTAACTAAAAATAATAAAATAAAAAAAGAAAACTGGAATGTGGATTATCCTGCCTAGGACCATGTCCGCTAGTGTGGAATATCAGACATCTATCAGGCCACTGCGTCTTACAATAATAATGATCCTAAAATGAGGGAGCAGTGGAGATGTAGCAGCTTGCATTATTTTGGGTGCTCACAAAGTGGAACCTAGCAATATTTGCAATTTTCAGTGGGCCTGTAAATGTCTTAGTTAATAGAGAAAACCAAGAATGTGTTGCTTCATTGAAGGAGAACATACTGCGTACTGGTAGAGTCCATCAGGACCATCATACAGAAAACTAGGGGAATTTAAAGGTAACAGACACTGGAAATTTCCAGTAGCTGCATCTGTAATATAGTGCACTGGAATTTTTTTTAACATCTTTATTAAACATGACATTTTTTAAAAAGTTTTATATATATATATATATATATATATATATATATATATATATATATATAAAGAGAGAGAGAGAGAGAGGGAGTCAGAACAGAAAGAAAACAAGCCATTTTGGTGGAATGTTCATAGGAGACAGTCAGAGGATCTGTTGTCAGTGACAGTGTTTTTTTTTTTTTGCCACTGATCTTGTATCTACAATATGCCATTTTAGTCTTTATCTACTTTGTGTTATTTATTTTTATTGCGCATTACTGCAGAATTGGACTTTTAAATGGTGTAACAACTCATGCTATATCTAACTTCAAAGGTTTCGGCTCTGAAGTGTAACCTGACAATATTAGGGATTTGTCCTATTCAGAAACACTGCTGACTGTTGAAAAAATAAACGTGGCAAGGCAGTCATGCCTGTGCATTTCTTAAAGATTGACAATCAATACAAAGCATTTACTAAAGGATGTAAAAATGCATTCAAAATAAAAGACAGCATAAAGTCTAATGGCTTGACAATACATATTTAATTGGACTGGAACAGAAAAATTCTAGGTATTCAAATAAGCCATTCTGATACTGCATTAACATGCTTTGGAGTGATTTTAATCTGTTACTACTATTATTAAACCAAAGATACTGCAGTTATCTGGTGTACGTTAGTTTATAAAACTCTACTGCCTGATTATAAATCATTCCTTAATTCATTACATTCCCTAGTCATGTCCACATTTGGTACTTTTGGTTTGGACAGCTCACCTTTTCTGCTTTCATCACTTGGAAAACAGAAAGCGAGAGATAGAGGGTGGGGATAGAAACTGTTTTGTACTTATATTGTTTGGGAAATGATGGACCAAATTGTTGCAGCACAAATTCCCACAGAGTTTCTCTTACAGAGAAAGACACACGAGTCCCTCTGGGGAGGTACACCTAATATGAGAAGTTTTAGGTCTCCAAAGGGAGTATATAAAAGAGTAGGACCCCACCTGAAAGCTGATGAGCAGCTGAACTTTGCAGGTCATTTGTGGAGTCAGATATCTGACACCAACTCATTCAGTGGAAAATCGGCTTCATTCCCATTCTGCTCTCAGGCCTTGCTATTCTTCATAGACGTTGCAACTTAGAAAAGGGGACAAAAACAGTTTCTTTTTACTCTTACTTCTGTCTCAGCTCTGCTTGGAATCAGACCTCTTCTATTTAAGCTCTGTAATTCAGGGGCAGTTCCAAGCCAGCACTTTCATTGACAGGGTATCTCTGAGCTTCTCCCTGACATTTGCACTGTCCCATGTTGGTATCTATGTTAAGGCAATGAGTGGATCATCATTTCAAAGCTGTTGACCCCCCCCACACACCATTTATAAGTCTGAAGCTTTAATATTAGATTACTAGGTCACATGGGAAGATTAATTAGGAACCTTCGCAGTTCAGCATATTAGTATAATAATTACAGGCAGTACATGTAGTTTCTCAGAATTAAAGTAAACTGCTGAAGGAACAGAATGAAAAAAGTAATGTGAAAATGCACCACGTCCCCAAAAAATTTGAACACAATGAAAAATGCCTCCAAATCCAATAAAATAAAGTCTGAAAAAGTAAAGTAAGTTCTTTTATAGTCCCCCAAAGATACTGTGGAATATAAAGGGATTTAATCAGTTTCACACAGTAAACATGGTTAGGCTGTAGGACTGAAAGTTAGAATATGTGATGAACAGCATACATTAATCTGCCCTCAGAGATAAACTTGTGAAGCAGATGAACACTAATGGAATCTTGTCTCATTGTACTTAAAGGGCGATACATTTCCAGTGATATTTACTGCATGAGGATTACGAAAGACCAAAATACGTCTCATCCATTAACACGCTATGTCAGGTATTCAAATAATATTTTTATTTAAGCATTAAATGCTTCAATGAATCACAGTTACTATGTCACTGCAGTATTTATTTCCAGGCATCAAAATAATCTCAGCATTGTTCACTTATGAAGCTGTTATTGCAAAAATGGTCAACGGATGTTAATGTACATTATTACTAGCAGACAAAGTGTTATTACTGCTAGGAAAAAAATATTGTTTACATCATATGCTGCTGTTATGTTTTTGAGTATAGAAGTCAAATGGTCATACACTTGTCATACCTGCAAACCTGTAACTCCATTTTATTTCATGTATACATGTTGCAGCTGGCAGAGGGGGAAAAACTGTCTATTGAGTCTGCTATTGGTTTATAGCTAGCACTCAGCAGCTATCCCACCCATTCTCTCCTTTCCTCCTACATCTCTCCTTGCCCTTCTTCATATATTTTAAGCACAAACACCCTCTCTGTGAAGTAGAATTTACAAAGGTGCAGGTTGTAGTTTTTCCCACTGACTGCAGCTAATGATATCCTTGAATCCCATCTTATCTTTTCTCCTTAGATCCGTTTTGTCACAGTCTCGTGCCATGATTTATAGATCCATATCTCCATGCTTCCAATGTATATGGTCTAAGTCCTTCAGCCTTTCTTCATCACTTAGGCACAGCATCCCCTTAACCAAACTTAGGCAGTTTGCATGAGGTTTCCCTGTTACTTTATTGTCTCCAGGACTGCATGTTATAACACAGATGGTATCTAGCTAGTAATCATTAGAGTTACAAAACTGACTTTTTGTCTCTGGAGTGTATTTTGTTCATGATACATCCTAGCATCCTTTTAGTTTTTATTTATTTATTTATTTGCAGTTGGTTTACCAGGATAGTCCATTGGGCCAAGATTAACCCGTTTTCAATGGAGTCCTGGGGAGAAAAGTTCCATAAACATGGTTACAATAGGTTTTAGATCCTTATTACAATATTTACAACAATTATATTGTTAGAGCATACAATTTCTGTTAGAACCAAACTGGTGGTAAACATCACAAGATACAGACTAGATAAAAGTACACATTCCAATGTAGAAACTGAGAAGCAAGTTATATTATAAGGAAGCATGCAATGGAGGAAGCAAGAAAGGGAAGTTCAGTGGAGGGGAAAAGTGAGAACATCAGTGTAGATCAAGAAGGATGGGTGCAGGAGCATTCCCACTGGGATAGTAGATGAGAGTGAAGAGATTTTTTGAATGTCAGGTGGTTAAAGGTGGTACGAATGGCAGGTGGTAGGGAGTTCCAGAGCCGTGCTAGACTAAAGGATAGGAGATTTTTTCCTGGGGGACAGTTACGTTTGTGCAATTCAATTAGAGTTTGGTTATTAGATCTAAGTATTCTATTGGGAAGGTGCAATTTGAAGGCAGAGGAAAGGGATGGACAGAGGCAGGGTTTAAAAATAAGCTTGTGAGCAAGAGTAAGTTGAGAATAGATGAGTTGATTGGGTAACTCTAGCCATTTTAGTTTATGGAGTGAAGAGCAGTGGTGGGTAGAAGTCTTATGGCTGGTAGCAAATTTAGCAATTTTGTTATAGCAAGAAGAAAGTTGTGTTTTAAGGGAAGATTGGATGTTAGTTAGGAGTGGTGCTCCATAGAGAAGAGAGGGGATGAGGAATGAGATAGAGAGACTGATTTTAGTGGAGGGTGTAAGGTAGTGATTGTGTCAGTAGAGCATGCCTAGTTTTTGATGGGTTTTTTTTATATTTAGTTGAATGTGGGAGTTGAATTTAAGATGACTATCGATTTGAACCCCGAGTAACTTAGCTTCTGACACCAATTCCAATGATGTGTTGTTGTGGCTGGTGATTGAAAGAAAATTAGTATTGATAGAGATGTGTTTAGAGGGGGTAAATACCATTAGTTTGGTTTTAGAGGCATTAAGTGCAAGGTGGTTTTCTTTCATCCATAGTTCAGTGATGGAGAATGCATCTTGTGTAAGCTTTTGTAGTGCTGGGCTGGATGTGGCAGAACAGATGATAGTTGAATCATCCGCATATTGGATAATGTTAGAGAATGGGATAAGAGTTGTGGAAGTCATTTATGAATATGTTAAATAGGAGAGGACCCAGTATGGAACCTTGGGGAACTCCAGTTGGAGTATTAAGGAAAGAGGAGGTGGCTTTTTTCCATTTTACTGCTTGGTGTCTATTAGATAAGTAACTAGAGAACCAGTTCAGTGAGGAAGGAGATAAGTTAAGCTGAGAGAGTTTAGTTAGAAGTAGTTTGTGAGAGATAGTGTCAAAAGCCTTTGAGAGGTCAAGTAAGAGGGTAGAAACAATATGACCAGAGTCACGGTCTTTACTACTGCAGTCTTTTCATTCAGCATTTGATGTGTGATATGAGGCTCTTATCACCACTTTCAAATCCCTTTCTTGGTCTGAATACGTGAGCTTAAGTTTGCTAAGTCTGTAAAATCTCCCACTTTAGTTTTCAAGAAGCTTGTTTGCCACAATATTTTTTGTACTTCGCATGTCTGTGCAGGCACATGTATGCATGTGTATGTATGAATGTATTGGCAACATATTTTTTTTAAAGAAATTAATAGTTTATGAATGAAAGTAAAGTGAAATGTATTCAGTAATCTTAGAAGACATTGTGTGATATGGTTTACTATTAGAAGCTTGACAACTGGAATGTTGATTCCAGCAAAAAGTGGAAACAAAACATGGAATCTCACACTAGAGAGCACTTACAACCATGCAAATATATTGAATCCCGAAGCCCCCTCACTGGTCTGGACCCAGAATGCAAACTTACGTCCTGAATGCGGGCGAGTTAGGACATTCCATACTGTCAACCTTCGTCATTCCAGCCTACCGTGTTCTGTTTTCCATTTCATTGAATCTATGGTCTGATTCTCAAGTTGTAACTGTACAGTGTGTCATGTAGCCTGTCACATTTTTTCTATTACTGATATTTATTTTTATTACTGATTCTAGTGCTAGTTCCCCAAGCAGTGTGTGTTCTAAGGTCATCTGTTTGTCGTCAGATTTAACCAGGGATGAAAATACTAAAGGAGTGGTACCCGAGGGTCTGTCTTGGTAAGGAAAAGGGCTAAAATGTTTTCCTCCTAGTGGGCTGGTTAGATATTTGTTTTATTAAGTTCAGAATTATTGGGCATGCACAACCTTTAAGATATAGGCTCAACAGTTTGTTGACGGATAATTGAAATAGCCCATAAAATATTTTTCATTATGAGTATTTCATAAAGAAAATTCAGGAATCTCTCATGGTCATCTAGGGATATGAAGGTCATCCTGTAGCAGGCAATGCATTTGATTATTTATTTTCTTTAGGGCAAGTTGGTGTTCATGGAGTTTGGTTTGTGAGTCTCTGTGAACGCCTGGCGGTGATATGCTTCCTGATAAATATAAAAACATTCCCGCAGTTTCCCACAGGCAAGATGCATGGTAAGCATTAAATCTAGTTGTGAAGAAAGTGCTATCTTTACAATGAAACCAAATCTTATTTACAACACAGGCATGGATATGTTCAAGTTTCAGGAAACCTCAAGATCAGGTGGATCAGGTAATTTGTTATTAAGACTTGCTGAATTGGAATATACTGTAAATTTATTTACTATGTTGAGATCTCCTGTAGCTGGTCCCTGCATAAAAAATGCACTATGGGGAAGCAAGGGCTTTGGCCAGTAAGTGGAAGCTATGGAGTGAGAGGCTCAGAGCCTTTTGTGAAGCAAGTCAGCCTTTCTACCTTCTCATCTAAAACTGACACATACTGGACCCCATCACCCAGAATGACACTAACTACTTTGTTGAAGTCAATTATCAATTACTATTCTGTGGGTAGGTAGGATTCTACCAATGACCATAGTCTTATCTGCATTTGACATCTACATAGCGAGATCCAGCATAACTCCCTGCATATCCATTAGGGTAGAGCATCTCAGGTAATTCACTCTCACATAGGCTACAATGAGCTCATATTCATATTTGCTAGGAATAAGGAACTGAAGGGACCTTGTAACATCAATGATCCTGAGGGTTCAGTTGGAATAACCGATTTACAGTCTGCAGCCTGGTGACTGTTTACTATGTGTAAAGGTGGTGGTGTTTTGTTTATAGACTTCTGTTGAGGCTTTATCTTTCTGATTCTAGAAAACGTGAGATGTGACTTTATGGTAGCCTAGGCTTATGTTGGCTTGTTATCTTTGTATTGAATTCTGGGTGGTGTAATCTGATGCTCACAGACCAACAACTGTCATTTTGGTGAGAGGGTGGATACTGATGTATCTCTTATAGACTGTATTATAGGTGTGTGTATATAGTAACAGGCTATCATCTCCTAGCCAGACCTCTCAACTTCTTTGTCCAAGAAATCTGGACAAAGGCTAAGATAATCAGGGGACAAAGGCCCAAAAGTAGGGACAGATTTTAACTAGCTTAATAATAAACTTAGAAAGTTGCTAAAATAACAGAATTTGTGTTAGCATGAATTTTCTGAAGGATGTGAAGTCTGAAACTCAAATTCTTGTCATTATTTAGTGACTTCAATCCTCAGTGATTTCTCAGAAGACCAAACATTTTAAAGAGGAAGAGATCAAAAATATGATGCAAACATCTGGACATTCTGTGAAAATCTAGACAGTTGAGAGGTATGCTCTTCAGCATTTGGCAGTTCCTATACTGGCTAAGACCACTGAGTGCTGTGAAGCTGGCAGCAGAAGGGGTGCAATGCTGTTATAACTTTTTATGTTCTTTGAAGTGGCTCACTAGAATGTTACAGAGTGCAGTATTGTATATATTAATAGGTTATCTCAGTGAGGTGTAATATGGTACAATGGCCTTAGTGAATATTACTTTATCCAGTATGCAGCACCCTATACTTGCCTGTAGTGTCTGACACGTGTCAGTGCATTTTAATAATTTGTCCAGATTTATCACTAGGTTTTCCCATCCATCATCAGCTGTGGCCCTGCCTTGATATTATATGCATGCATGTTGATTCTGTTTCACTGCCTTTTGATATATCTGAAAGAAACATGCTAAAAATCACTGGGCTGACATTCGATCCTGCGTTATGCATCTAGTCAAATTTCTTTCCTTTGATAGATTCCCACCACAATCACCCATCCTGTTTTCTCTTACTCATCTCTCTAATCATGTCAGCATTTTTTATCCTTTCCTTAACCTTCAGAGCTTGTCCAGTATCCTTATGAGATGTCTGTCTTGAGGGACTGAGCTGACCACATCAATGAGTGCACCATTATCCAGCTGTACCCTGGCCCTGATCACCTTCTTGTTATGCATCCATGATGGTTTGTGTCCTGGAGAGTTTGCTATTTTCCTGAAATGCCACCAGCCTTTCTCTTAGAATATTCTTCTGGTGCATTCACTGTTACTGAGGTCAAACAGAAGTACCTGTAACTTCAAACATTACTTCTGCTGCCTTCTTTATGGAGAAGCACCATCACTGCTTTTTTCTAGACCTCTGGTTTCTCTCCACTGGCCAGTGATCTACTGAGTACCTCCATCAATGGCTTTTCAAAAAACCTGTCTAGTTTTTTGAGAATTTTTGTGACAGCAATTTAGACCCAGACACTTGTGTTGCTTTGGTTTGGTCACTGCTTATTCCATTCTCCTGTACGTGACTTCCCCATATGTCCAAGCCTGTCCTTCTCCTGCCCTTATGTCTAAGGTTGTGATATTTTCCATAATGTTTCCTTGTGAAGACATGCAAACTGTTTGGGCTCTGAAAGTAATTCTTTATATTTAGAAGTCATTCACTGGTGAAAAGCATTGACCAAAGAAAGCACTCCTTTTTGTAGCTGCCCTTTCCTTAAGTTACAGTGACTGCAGAGTGAGAATAATAAAATGAGACATGTGGGGTGCAGGAATGTAATCACCCCTTATAGAAACACTTGCTTTTTGTCTGAGGGCGACCTGTATATGAATAAAACTAGTACCTCCTTTCAAGTACTAATATTTCAATTATTTGTATATAGTTTAGTGCAGTAAGGGCTAAGCAGCTTCACTTCAAAAGGATGAGGTTCTAGATATCATGGGGGGCACATATTGACCAAAATCCATTTTCTTCACTTTTAAAGAGAAAAATAGCGTACCTGGTCACCAGTACGTTGGATGTAATGATAGTCTTCTTGCAGGTTTTTAGCTGTCAATGAACATTTCTAGTTACATACTTTCAGAATGCTTGTCTGGATTGTCAAATTCTATTGTATCATTTTAAGATGCAGGAGAAAGCAAAATGTATTGCTGTTTGACTTTGGTTTTGTAACTGACTGCTAGAATATATCATCACTGCCAGTTTTACATATTTATTACACATTTATGGATTCGTAATTAGCTGACAATAAATGAGATGAAACCAAAATAGATGATAACAAAAGCTGGAAATGTTTTTGCAGGTGCCTTCACTCTCCAGCGTACATAGCACTCTCCTGCTAAACCAAATATAATTCTCAACATTTTACCAAAAGACAAAACCTAGGGATATAAGTTTCAGTTATCATCATATTGAATTATATTTGAAGTTGCTTAGTCTGTCTCCAGAACAACATTATGGGACATTTTCAAATATAGTGATAACAAAAAAAAAAAAAAAAAAAATTAATAACACAAAGTACATGCCGTAGTGTTTTATTTTTATCTCTTCACTTCTGATCCAAGCACACCTACTATTTTTGTATTCATTATATGCAGTTATTTATATTCTAACTCAGAAGTTTTGGATGCTGTACAAGTAATTTTTTCCAATCAGATGCGTGGAATATGCAGAAAGATGTATTTGAATATACCCAATAGCAAAGGAAATACTGTGCCATTATTGTGGCATTTTGTTAAATGCCTGCATAGTGCTGGTAAACACTACATTAATTAAACTGTCAAATGCACAGATGATACTTTTATTATACGTGACACAATTATTTATAAAGGTTCAAATTCATGAGCATTTTACATTGCACATAGCAGTACCTCTTACTAAATAATACTTCTTCATATGGGTAAATCCCAAGGCCTATGCTACAGGGCTGCACTGTGAAAGACAAAAGGTAGGAAGAGGGATATCACCTGTACAGGTGGAGTGTACATGTGTAATTTATGTCTTGTACCATCTGGAGCATTCATGTCATCAAAACCTAAACAGAGTAAAATGTCAAAAGAATGCAGCATAAGGGGGGAAAAATACAAAGTTAACATATTACAGGTACGGTATGCTAGCATTGTGTTGCTTATCAAAAATACTGGCATAAATAAATGTAGGAAATGAAAGCAGTATAAAGCAAATGTGGAGCTCAAATAAAACAGAATGACAACACAGGGGAATAAATATAAACAACAGAAATAAAAAAAATACAAAACTAAAGCTTGAAGACAGCATTGTTTAATATACTATCCACAGATCGTACAATATAAGCAATGGCCCCAGTGTAGCCGCAAGTCATTGTAGTATATTAATAAGTCATATAGGTGTACCACACTATATCTACATTGTAGGTAGAGTCACAACTCACAGTCAGCAGATCAGTGTTCATAGTACATTCTATAAACAAAACAGCAACAAAAAAAGAATACAGATGGATTAAATGCAATGGCAAGCATTACAGTAACAATTTGCTGATCCATGTGGCAAGGGTAGACATGCCAGACATTAATATAAATTAACACGTTTATGTTTCAATGCATACCGATCCATGTATTACCTTAAACACCTGTTTTATATGTATCCCTAGCTACTTGCATATGCTGTCTTACACATCTTTGTTATTGGTTTCTGTGGATATATGACATGTGATGTCAGGAGTGATGTCAATCACTGCCTGGACTTGAAACCAGCGCCTTCAGATACAGAGGTTGATATGTCACCAGATGTATCACATTGGCATTCTATAGCTAGAAAGTTAGTCACAACGACCAGCATAAAACCAAACACCAATACAGGACAGCAAAATAGTGAAGAGATGGCATGTAGCATGACTGTCAAAAACAACAAAATAACAAACAAACAAAGAATAATCATATAAAGATCATAGAGAATCCTGCACTGGTAATATGAGAAAACATCTGAATAAAACCCAGATCTGTTTCTGTTCACAGATAACTTTGATTCTAATAGTTTGTTACCTGTATTAGAACAGATATTTAGATATACTATTTAAATATCAAATTGTGTGTCAAATAATGCAGGCATTATACTGTACAAGATAGTGGGGTCCAATGTAATCATTCTAACCTGCTTCATACAGCGAGGCACAACTAGTCAGAGGAAATAGAGACACTCAAAGATTTAACATTACTGAAAATTCTCCTAAGATGCCTTTACTTGAGAATATATAATAATCATTATAATGTATATAATAATAAATAATTGTCATATTTTCAATCTGAGTAGTACATTTTTTTTCTGATGTAGACCGTTAGAATTATTGACAAAAGGTTTTTCTTTTCTCCCAGCCAACAATGCTTCTGTTGTTATTACATTGATTGATTTTAAACTGTATATAAGAAAGTTGAATCTCAAATACATCTTAAATGATGTCAGCATCAAAATGTTACATTTAAAAGAGCTAGTAACTATAATCCTGCATTATGTCACACATTGAATGTTTTTGCATCTATTTGTGAGACAGATATTAGCAATTTGTTACAAGGAGCTACGCACCACAGAGTTAATAACAGATATTGTAATTTAAGTAAACTTGAAATTGCAGCCTTAAAGAATTTAGGTAGTTATACTAAGTTATGGGAAAGAGTAGTGGAAGCTAGGGTAAGAAGGGATGTGATGATTAGTGATCAGCAGTATGGTTTCATGTCTGGAAAGAGCACTACAGATGCAATGTTTGCTCTGAGAGTGTTGATGGAGAAGTACAGAGAAGGTCAAAAGAAGTTGCATTGTGTTTTTGTAGACTTAGAGAAAGCATATGACAGGGTGACTAGAGAGGAGTTTTGGTATTGTATGAGGAAATCGTGAGTGTCAGAGAAGTATGTAAGAGTGGTACAGGATATGTACGAGGGTAGTGTGACAGCGGTGAGGTCTGCGGTGGGAGTGACAGATGCGTTTAAGACGGAGGTGGGATTACATCAAGGATCAGCTCTGAGCCCTTTCTTATTTGCAATAGTGATGGACAAGTTGACAGATGAGATCAGACAGGAGTCCCCGTGGACTATGATGTTTGCAGATGACATTGTGATCTGTAGTAAGAGTAGGGAACAGGTGGAGGAGACCCTGGAGAGATGGAGAAATGCTCTAGAGAGAAGAGGAATGAAGGTCAGCAGGACTAAGACAGAATATATGTGTGTGAATGAGAGGGAGGATAGAGGAATGGTGAGGATGCAAGGAGTAGAGGTGGCGAAGGTGGATGAGTTTAAATACTTGGGATCAATAGTTCAGAGTAATGGTGAGTGTGGAAGAGAGGTGAAGAAGAGAGTACAGACAGGATGGAGTGGGTGGAGAAGAGTGACAGGAGTGATTTGAGACAGACGAGTACCAGTAAGAGTGAAAGGGAAGGTCTACAAGAGGGTAGTGAGACCAGCTATGTTATATGGGTTGGAGGCAGTGGCATTGACAAAAAGGCAGGAATTAGAGCTGGATGTGGCAGAGTTAAAGATGTTAAGATTTGCACTGGGTGTGAAGAGGGTGGACAGGATTAGGAATAAGTATATTAGAGAGTCAGCCCAGGTTGGAAGGTTTGGAGACAAAGCCAGAGAGGCAAGATTACGTTGGTTTGGACATGTGCTAAGGAGGGATGCTGAGTATATTGGGAAAAAGATGCTAAGGATGAAGCTACCAGATAACAGGAAAAGAGGAAGGCCTAAGATAAGGTTTATGGATGTGGTGAGAGAGGACATGCAGGTGGTTTGTGTGACAGGGCAAGATGCAGAGGACAGGAAGAAATGGAAACAGATGATCCGCTGTGGTGACCCCTAACGGGAACAGCCGAAAGAAAATGATGATACTAATTTAAGATATATGAAGGTGGATAATGGGCAAAGCATTGTTATCATGGACAACATTAAATATAATGAAGTCATCTACAATTTGTTGTCAGATGAAAGTACTTATCAAAAAGTGTCTAAAAGTGTTGTGAGAAATAGTTATAAGGATATAAATTTAATTTTATTTAGTCTATTACATCAAGGGTATATAACCTTAGATTTGTTTGAATTTTTGATGGTAGATGAATCACAGTTGGGCTGCCTATTTGGAATACCAAAGATACATAAAAATTTGGAACAACCTCCCTTCAGACCCATAGTGTCAGCCCCCTTTAATAAAACCTTTAAAATGTCTGCTTATTTAGATCAGATGTTGAGTCATTTAGTGCAGAAAAGTAAATATTATTTAAAGGCCTCATGGATGTTTTTGGATGAGTTGAAAACTACCAGTTCAAAGGAAATGAGACCAATATGTGCACTATGGATATCAGTTCTTTATGCACTTCTATAGATCAAGAAGAAGGCTTGGAGTTTGTCAGATTATTTCTGAGCAAATATTGTAGTAACTGTGGACTTAATGTGTTTATTATTTGTCAATTGCTAGATACAGTACGAAAAAATATTTTTTTTATGTTTGACAACAATATATTCCAACAGAAAAGTGATGTCGCGATGGGAGCCCAAGGGGCTCCGGTGTTCACTAATTTGGTTTTATTCTGGTGGGAAAGAGAATACCTGGCTGAGATCCATTCTTTTTGTCATGTTAATTTTTATAAAAGATACATTGATGATTTGTTTTTTATTTGGTCAAATGACAGAGAAGCCAATGTAGTGTGTGTGTGTGTGTGTGTGTGTGTGTATGTGTGTGTGTGTGTGTGTGTGTGTGTGTGTGTGTGTGTGTGTGTGTGCGTGTGTGTGTGTCTGTCTGAGTTTGTTTGTGAATCACCCAGCAAATGCATCAGCTGGAAGCATTATATGAACTAGCATAAGTCAAATTCCAAACAGCTTTTTTCATACTCTAATCTCTGTCTTCCATCTTACAACCCTGATCAGACTCCCTGAGAGAGGCTATTAATTCCTTTTGTTATTCTGCTTGTTGCCACCTCTGCTTATGATGTATGAAATACATTGGTGTAAAGGTGGTATCCCTGTTCTGATTGTTTTTTTTTTGTTTGCTCAGTTTTTTGTTTTTGTCTCATTCTGCTTTGTATTTATTGTGTATGTTTAATACTGCTCATAGGCGAGGTCCACTTTTGTTAGTTTCTTACTGTGCACTTATGTTGTTTCTGTGAATGAAATAGTGTGCCCACACAGACTTCATGGAACATGCATTGCTATATGCACAATTAGGTTGCCATTTCCTACTATGGGCAGGCTGCATAACTTTAACTGAAACATATGCTTACTTTTGACTTCTTTATTTATTTATTTTTATTAATGAATTATTATGGTAACATTGTATTTTCTGTTGTTATGTGCCAAATATCTTAGTTATGGCTTATTTCAAAAAAAGGGGTACGCTACTCCAAACATATATTGGTAAGTGTACCATGGTGTGAAAAAGTTTGAAGACCACAGCTCTACGAGAACTATGGACACTACACTGTCACACTAAATATGGTATTACTCTGTTATTGTGATACTAAAAGTGGCTTTTGCTGAGAAGCACTTTTTTATAAAATACATAAGATTAAAAACATAAATGCAAGTAACTGTAGAGTGCAATTGCCAGATCTGTTGAATTTACTGTGGACGGTTTACCTAAATGTGGTAGCCTGCAGGCCAAAATCCCACTGCCCATTTTACTGCTATCCTTAAAGTACATTTAGCATTCTATATCCCTCCTTATCTATTTCTCTGCCTACCTTTCTTTTGCATGACCCATGGCCCCTGGAATGTCTACGAATTTCATGTCAGCCTTTTCCATTAGTATATTCCGAGGGTCCACAACCCTTTTCATGAGCTAGATCTAGGGAGTCACTGGTCCCTGCCGTTGCTGCCTCAGCTCTTGCTTCCCTTTCTGCCCTTTCTGTTCAGAATTTTTCCCTTCACATCGGCCTGCCATGATCTTCTACACCATTATCATGTTCCCCTTGTTGAGCTCCAGCTCCTCGAGTTCCTGGTTATAGAGTATCATTTCCTTCCCAAAAACCTTTCTGGTGGCTTTCTCCAGCAGACTGATGCCTTCCTGTGAAGCCTCAGAACTGTACAGCGTACTCAATGTGTGAGCTGAGCAAGGCCTGGTGGGGGGAAATATTATTTCTTTCTTTCTGGGATCTGTACCTTTGATGATACAGCCCATTATTCTGTCTTCTGATTTATAAAGTCCTGCATACTTTCCTATTTAATCCTTAAACGTTTGTATTGGCATACCCTGCAGCTCTAGTCCTCTGGTAAAACTTATAGTAATATTAAATTTTATATTGTTTCCCTGTTATTGTGAAATTATTTTCCTGTCCATAGTTTGTGGATCCTAATTGTTCCATGATTTGTAAACGTTTTATTGAAACCATATTTATTTAGCTTAACTTTGACTGAAAAGTAGGGAAATAACATAAATAATTACAATTTATTGTCAACAAATGTAAGCTGCCTCTGGACTGGGCCTTCATAAGTAAGCTGAACGTCCTTAGAGACTAGAGCACATAACTCTGAGTCACGATAACATACTGAATTCATTTTAAACTTGAGCTGATCTTTTTTTCACTCTGATATGATGTGTTTTGCTTCACAAGTGGGAATATCCGATTACTGTGCGAATTGCAAATGCAGTCAACACATTAAGTTATGCAGTATTTCCATTATTCAGTCTACAATGACATATTCTCAGCAAGCAAAGAGATGTTCAACTCACTTTCAAGATTTATAACATCACCCATCAAAAACTCATCGCTTCATTCTTGATAAAAAAATGATTGTATTTTATTCCAAAATGTATGAAGGTTTCAATCAAAACATTTTTACCTTCACAGTGATCACATGACCTTGCAGGACAGTTGGTGGTTGCTGTCTTACAGCCATTGTGAAATGCAGTCCCTAATGTGAGTGTAGATATTCATGTATCATAGTCCACACACCCATGTGTGTGTGTATCTGTGCACCAATATATATTTTGTGAAACAGCATGAATGTATGTATATATATATATATATGTGTTTTTATAAATGCACTTGCACACATATATCTGTAGTTAGAGCTATTTATATATCTATAGCTAGAGCTATTTATTTATATCTAAACTTATCTGTGTACCTAATCTGTATAAATATCTATGTATTGATTAATCTGTCTATATATCTATCTACCTACACAAAGGATTTGCAGAATAAGTTGGCCCAGCACAGCAACTGATGTGAATGAATATATGTATTATAATTATCCAGACACTGTTCCCGGACTGAGTCTAAAAAAGGTCCATGGAGATCATTGCTTTGCCCTGTTAAACAAATACAAATAAATAAATAAAATATGTAATAGATGCATTAATTTTATATCAGTAAAATGAAGGCATCTATTATATGTATGATCACCCTTGATAGGTTCTTAGTTGGGATGAATCAATAGCAATAACCACCTGGGTGGAAGGAGCT
>NC_056746.1:460687090-460712090 GCF_019279795.1 Protopterus annectens
GTATGGGATGGGGAGTACAGTTACGGGAGGTATGGGGTGGGGAGTACAGTTATGGGAGGTATGGGATGGAGAGTACAGTTACGGGAGGTATGGGATGGAGAGTACAGTTATGGGAGGTATGGGGTGAAGAGTACAGTTACGGGAGGGATGGGGTGGAGAGTACAGTTACGGGAGGGATGGGGTGGAGAGTACAGTTACGGGAGGTATGGGATGGAGAGTACAGTTATGGGAGTTATGGGGTGGAGAGTACAGTTACGGGAGGTATGGGATGGGGAGTACAGTTACGGGAGGTATGGGGTGGAGAGTACAGTTACGGGAGGTATGGGGTGGAGAGTACAGTTACGGGAGGTATGGGGTGGAGAGTACAGTTACGGGAGGTATGGGATGGAAAGTACAGTTACGGGAGGTATGGGGTGGAGAGTACAGTTACGGGAGGTATGGGATGGAGAGTACAGTTACGGGAGGGATGGGGTGGAGAGTACAGTTACGGGAGGTATGGGATGGAGAGTACAGTTACGGGAGGTATAGGGTGGAGAGTACAGTTACGGGAGGTATGGGATGGAGAGTACAGTTACGGGAGGTATGGGATGGGGAGTACAGTTACGGGAGGTATGGGATGGAGAGTACAGTTACGGGAGGTATGGGATGGAGAGTACAGTTACGGGAGGTATGGGGTGGAGAGCACAGTTATGGGAGGTATGGGATGGAGAGTGCAGTTACGGGAGGTATGGGACGGGGAGTACAGTTACGGGAGGTATGGGGTGGAGAGTACAGTTACGGAAGGTATGGGATGGAGAGTACAGTTACGGGAGGGATGGGGTGGAGAGTACAGTTACGGGAGGTATGGGATGGAGAGTACAGTTACGGGAGGTATGGGGTGGAGAGTACAGTTACGGGAGGGATGGGGTGGAGAGTACAGTTACGGGAGGTATGGGATGGAGAGTACAGTTACGGGAGGTATGGGATGGAGAGTACAGTTACGGGAGGTATGGGATGGGGAGTACAGTTACGGGAGGTATAGGGTGGAGAGTACAGTTACGGGAGGTATGGGATGGAGAGTACAGTTACGGGAGGGATGGGGTGGAGAGTACAGTTACGGGAGGGATGGGGTGGAGAGTACAGTTACGGGAGGTATGGGATGGAGAGTACAGTTACGGGAGGTATGGGATGGGGAGTACAGTTACGGGAGGTATGGGGTGGGGAGTACAGTTACGGGAGGTATGGGATGGAGAGTACAGTTACGGGAGGTATGGGATGGAGAGTACAGTTATGGGAGGTATGGGGTGGAGAGTACAGTTACGGGAGGGATGGGGTGGAGAGTACAGTTACGGGAGGTATGGGATGGGGAGTACAGTTACGGGAGGTATGGGGTGGAGAGTACAGTTACGGGAGGTATGGGGTGGAGAGTACAGTTACGGGAGGTATGGGGTGGAGAGTACAGTTACGGGAGGTATGGGATGGAAAGTACAGTTACGGGAGGTATGGGGTGGAGAGTGCAGTTACGGGAGGTATGGGATGGAGAGTACAGTTACGGGAGGGATGGGGTGGAGAGTACAGTTACGGGAGGTATGGGGTGGAGAGTACAGTTACGGGAGGTATGGGATGGAGAGTACAGTTACGGGAGGTATGTGGTGGAGAGTACAGTTACGGGAGGTATGGGATGGAGAGTACAGTTATGGGAGGTATGGGATGGAGAGTACAGTTACATTCCCTGTGTAGATAGAGGTAGGAATGAAGTTGAGTTTTGAAGGTGTTAAGGTTGTCACAGGTCCTCACTGTAGAGGGCAGAGCATTCCATTTTTTAGCTAGGGAAAAGGATAGCAGAAGCTGACCAGATGGGCGCTTGGGTTTTTGGATGGTTATTAGGTTTTGGTGAGTAAATCTAAGACATCTGAGAGGGGTATATGGTTGTAGAATATTAGATAGTGCAGGGCAGCTAGTAGGTTGGAATAATAGTTTGTGGGGTGTGTTGATTTGGAGGAAGTCAAGTTGATTGGGGAGTTCAAGCCAGTTTAAGGACTGAAGGGAGGTGCAGTGATGAGAGGAGGATTTGGCCTTGGTAACAAATCTGGAGATTTTATTGTAGCATACTTCCAGTTTGGAGGTAAGAGTGGAAGATAAATTAGTAAGCAGAGGAGTGCCATACAAAAGAGAGGTGAGCAGATAGGTAGTGGCCAGAGTTTGTCTGGCAGAGGGAGAGAGGAAGTATTTGTTTCTGTACAGTAGGCCTAGTTTTATGTGGGTTTTCTTGATGTTTAGCTGGATGTGAGTGTTAAATTTTAGGTGGTCATCGATGGTGACACCAAGAAGTTTGGCGGAGGGTACAATCTCAATAATGGAGTTGTTAAGGCTAGTAATTTGAAACAAGTTTTTTATCAATATGAGTGGATTTTGAGGGAGAGAATAGAAGAATCTTAGTGGTGTTGAAGTTTAGTGAGAGGTGATTTTGGAGCATCCAGTTTTCGGTGGTAGAGAAGGCGGTTTGTGTTAGAGATTGGAGATCTGTTAGGTTAGAGTTTAAGTTTTTTCTTTTTACTTCCTTCAGTATCGACAAGAGATGGTAATCAGAAAACATATAATATTCTAAAGAATGGCATTGTCAACACACTAAGAATAAAACATTCATCCAGTGCATATTTTGTCATTTCAACACTAACGATTGTAACATGTTACTAGCCCTATCTGTTGCAACCAAAACTGAACAAATATACATAAAAGCCCAATTCAAGCATAGCGACAAATAATTGCCTGTCCTCTTTTGTCACCCAGTATATAGACTAATACTATCTCTACTCCTTTATCTTTTACATACTATATTTTTACCCTCCTCTATCTCTATTAACTTTTTAAAACTTTTTATCACTTTGTGCAAAAACTATCTTCTAATAATTAACTTTTATCATACCTTCTTGCCATTTTATTTTCCCTTTCCATTCTTTTTTTTTAATGAGGCACCCCCCCAACACACACACACATAAACAACATCTGACTCATGTCATTTCTCCCAAACTTTAGCCCGTCATGTTAAACATTAATAAACCATGAACTGGCATAAAAGTCAGTTATAACAGACAGCACCTCTCTTCTCAAACTGTCATGTGAACCATAAAACCTTAACAAAGCTGCAAGATTGCTGCAAAATTTTGAAACTACTGAATTTGGGATAAGAACAGATGGTCAAAACTGCTTCAGAGCAGTTTTGACTAAAGTCATATATGCCAACAACATTTTGTATTTCAGAAAAATGTGGTCTGTGTTCAGGTATTACTGCCAACACTAAAAATTCACCTTCTCTAAGATTTAGTTGGCCCAAAGTAGATACATAATGGAAAAAAATGTTTATTTTTGTGGTTTTCATCTACAAATGAATCTGCTTCAAATATACTAGTTTGTGTCAAAATATGACTGGATAATTATGATTCAAAGAAATGCACTCTTAGCAATTTGCTTTAACCTATATAATTTTCAGCATAAAAGCTGGACTGGTGTTTTATGACATATACACTGGAGGTACGAAGCATTACATAAATACCACTCAGCTTAAGATAGTTTTGATATGTTTGTTTACTGGGTAAGAGAATTTACCATTTGCAGACATTTTCAGACATGATCTGGACCTAAAGGGAGAAAGTAAATGCTCTTTGTGTGTGTGTGTGTGTGTGTGTGTGTGTGTGTGTGTGTGTGTGTGTGTGTGTGTGTGTGTGTGTGTGTGTGTGTGTGTGTATGTATGTGTGTGTGGGAACATTTTGGAGCAGCCAAGCAAAAAACATGTTTTTGAGAGGTGGGAAAAAACTGCAGTAGCTGTTGAAAGCCTCTGTAGCTCAGAGGAGACCAGACAAATCTGACATGATCAATAAGAGGAGTTCACGACTGAACCTGTGACATTTGACATAGAAATCATATGTCTCAGCAAGCAATGTAACCTTTGAATGTTTGTATGAAAATTAGATTTTTATATAGATACTCCTTCTTTTGGAGTAGGTGTAAATTACAAGACTGCAAGTTTAAATGTCCAATTTTGATGCATCCAGAAATATACTAGCTTTACTTGTTGCAACCTGGTATCAAGCAGTTAGCAGAACAACGTGGACACTTACATTTAACCACAGAACACTACCACTTTATGCTGGGCTTTGTACACGTAGAAGGCTAGCTTCTGCAAAAAGCAAGATGTGGATCAAATTTAGAAAACTGATATTCTAAGTGTGTGTGTGTGTGTGTGTGTGTGTGTGTGTGTGTGTGTGTGTGTGTGTGTGTGTGTGTGTGTGTGTGTGTGTGTGTGTGTGTGTGTGTGTGTGTGTGTGTGTGTGTGTGTGTGTGTGTTTGTGAGATATATATATATATATATATATATATATATATATATATATATATATTTATTTATTATCATTACAAAGTGTATCTTAAGTCTGACTTGGGGATCTAATCCTTCCCCATTCTCCTTTCACCCATCCTAACATTCTCTCTTCTGTGTGGTTTTCTTGAAATAAAATCAAAGTTAATATAAAACGTGATCATAGTTTATCTTGTGCAAGGAAAGGTGTTTGTATGAGGCATGCTTTGTTAGGAAAACCTGTTAACTGTGTGCCTGTAACCAGATGGTTCTTATGACAATAACCATATTTCCTGTGATAGACGCTATGAACAGATATAACATTTTACATTTGAAAGGCTGGTCAGTGGAAATCACAATGTTACTAATTTCTTATTAAGAGTACATGATGGTAAAGATAGGCTGGAGGAAATCCTAAATTACATTAGTCATTTCTGTTGTACTATTGTTAGTTGTTTGCTGACTGAGCCTCTAAGGAATATGCATTGGTTTTATATAAGGCTGAACAATGCTTATTGTTTAGTTGGCCTGTTGTCAGAAACTGTAAGAATGTGCTGGGTGATTTTATAAACACCAAAAAAAAAAAATAATAATTACAACTTTGAGGAAAATTATGTCAAAACAATTCATAAATGTACATGCTACAAAAATGTTATACTGTATAAAGAGTAATGTATTCCTGATCTGTATTATGGCATTTTTATAGTGCAACAAACTTTGTGTTGGATATTATTTCCAATGTGTACTTCCATTAGTTTTTATAAGGGAATACAAATAGCAGTTTTTTATGGATTTTGGAATTAACAGCTTAGTTTGTATATTATTTAATTTCAAGCTATAGCAAAAATAGCCTTTAACTAATACTAACTGTTGCACAGCTGTACTTTAATCCTAAATTCTCACAAAAGGTTTATGGAAAAGTTTCCTGACAATCAGTAACATGCATTTCAAATTTGCTTATTTTCAGTATATAAATGGTTGTCTAATTTGTAATAAAATGAAACACTTCATTTTAAAAGACCAAAATAATTTAAATTCAGATGTGTTAATAGCAGGGATGAGCATTTAGTACAGTGACATTTTTTGCTGGACCACTCATTGTCACTTATTTCCATGGTCATATTAGAAAAAAAGTTCATTCCTTTCAGCATCTTACTGTGTAAGGATATTTATGGTATGATGATTTGTTTACATCTCTTTGTCTGCTTTACTCTCCTTTTGCCTTATTTTATCAAGGTCTTGCTGTTAAAGACGAACTTCCTGTACAGACAATGATTGCCTGTAACTGTGGATTATTTTGCCAAGGACACAGGCTTGTAACTAATGAAACATTTTCAGATTTCTATGATAAACTAACAATAGCTACATCAAAATGTCCTATCTTGGCTAGCTAGGTGAATCAATTAACGTCAAAAATTGAACAAAAAGCTGTTTGGGGAGGGGCTTGCAGTTTTGTAGTGAGTAGGGATGGTTGAGGGGCTGCATTTCTAGTGGATGATGGTCAAAAAAGCAAATGTAAAGAGAATGTTAGGGATTCCTTCTACGTACTGCTGTCAAACAGAAGTACAGGGTACCTAAAAAGAACTGTTTACATTTTACCTGACAAAATAGGTTGAAAAATATATACCATTGAAGGCCATATCTCTCAAGCTGTAGATATTGAAAACTGGAACAAAGGTCCTTGAAAAGACAAAGCATGCAGCCAAAAATCAGGACATCTAAGTAACATAAAACTTGAATATCAAATAGCGCATAACTCATTCTGCTGCCATCATTGATGTGGGATACTATTCAACAACACATTTCAAAAACAGTGACAAAAACGCTGGAAAAGTATAAGGATATTATTAAAGAGACATGCAAAATCTGTAGACTTTAATAAACTATATTGCATATTCTACCACACAAGGTCATGTAGCTTTGCTTTTGAAAAAGGGAAATGTAAGTTGCATACCTCTCACGTCTACCTCATTATGAGGAACGTTCCTCATTTGAGTTTTAAAAAGTCCATTTTTCTTGTTGTTCTGTATTGAAAGTGTCTGTCACACATTCAGTGTTGAGTTTTTCTAACTAACATTCATAGTAAATAGTACTGAATCATATTAATTCATCAAAAGGACATTTAATAAGTAAAGTGACACATTTTAACCATCCCGTGTGTTCCCTAGTTGAAGTTGCTAATAAGCTGCTAGTATGTATTCCACATTTTCCTATTTCTCCACATTGAGATGAGTAATGTTCCAGATTTTGGGGGTGGAAGGTTGAGGGCTACAGTAAGATGTGTGTCCTTCTTCTTCTTCTTCTTTTGGCTTTTCCTGGTTAGGGGTTGCCACAGCAGATCACCTTTTTCCATTTCTTCCTGTGCTCTGCATCTTGCTCTGTCACACCAACCACCTGCATGTCCTCTCTCGCCACATCCATAAACTTTATCTTAGGCCTTCCTCTTTTTCTCTTACCTGCTTCATCCTTTGCATCTTTTTCCCAATATACTCAGAATCCTTCCTCAGCACATGTCCAAACCAACGCAATCTTGCCTCTCTGGCTTTCTCTCCAAAGCGTCCAACCTGAGTTGACCCTCTAATATACTGCTTCCTAATCCTGTCCATCCTTATCACACCCAGTGCAAATTTTAACATCTTTAATTCTGCTATATCCAACTCTGACTACTGCCCTTTTGTCAATGCCACTGCCTCCAACCCATATAACATAGCTGGTCTCACTACCCTCTTTTAGACCTTCCCTTTCACTCTTACTGGTACCTGTCTGTCACAAATCACTGCTGATACTCTTCTCTATCCATTCCACCCTGCTTGTACTCTCTTATTCACCTCTCTTCCACAGTCACCATTACACTGAACTGTTGAACCAAAGTACTTAAACTCATCCATCTTCACCAACTCTACTCCCAGCATCCTCACTATTCCTCTAGCCTCCCTCTCATTCACACACATATATTGTGTTTTAGTCCTGCTGACCTTGATTCCTCTCTTCTCTAGAGCATATCTCCACCTGTCCAGGGTCTCCACAACCTGGTCCCTAATCTCACTACAGATCACAATGTCATCTACAAACATCATAGTCCACAGGGCCTCCTGTCTGATCTCGTCTGTCAACCTGTCCATCACCATTGCAAATAAGAAAGGGCTCAGAGCTGATCCTTGATGTAATCCCACCTCCACCTTAAATGCATCCATCACTCCCACCGCAGACCTCACCATTGTCACACTACCCTCACACATATCCTGTGCCACTCTTACATATTTCTCTGCACTCCCGGCTTCCTCATACAATACCACAACTCCTCTCTAGGCACCCTGTCATATGCTTTCTCTATGTCCACAAAGGCACAATGCAACTCCTTCTGACCTTCTCTATATTTCTCCATCAATACTCTCAGAGCAAACATCACAGCTGTAGTACTCTTTCCCGGCATGAAACCATACTGCTGATCACTAATCATCACCTCCCTTCTTAACCTAGCTTCCACTACTATTTCCCATAACTTCAAGCTGTGACTGATCAGTTTTATCCATCTGTAGTTACTGCAGCTCTGCACATCACCCTTATTCTTAAAAATAGGTACCAAAACACTTTTTCTTCACTCCTCAGGCATCCTCTGACTTTCCAAGATTTCATTAAACAATCTGGTTAAAAACTCCACTGCCATTTCTCCTAAGCACCTCCATGCTTCCACTGATAAGTCATCTGGACCAACAGCCTTTCCATTCTTCATCCTCTTCATAGCTATCCTTACTTCCTCCTTGCTAATCTGTTTCACTTCCTGATTCACTATCCCCACATCATCCAACCTTCTCTCTCTCTCATTCTCTTCATTCATCATCCCCTCTTTCCATCTGCTCAACACACTGTCCTCTTTCCTTAAATTATCAGTGCCACTAGTATGTTGGTCATATAATGTGCTTGTTGTGTATTAGACAGCTTCACAAATCACATGTGATGAGAAAGATTCAGAAAATTGCGTGAAGGGGTAAATCAAGCCTGAAAATAGAGACAAAACAAGTACATCTTGTGCAGGTATAAATCAGGCCTGACATTAAGAAGGTTTTTGCAAAATAGGGGCAGTTGAGAGGTCTGTTGAAGGCATTGTTCACTGTAGGACTAAGCTTTTGTACATAGGTTCTACTATAATTTTTCAGCACATGTATTGTTTGTACACTAATTACATTTTACCTGCTCCCACTGTAAAAGGTAAAGTTTTTTTTTTTAAATTCTAACCTTCCTGAGCACACCTCAACTGTCACTGATTTTCAGGGACGCCACTGATTTTGACACAAATTTTAGCTCTGTCCTTCTTAATCCCTCATAAAAAATGGTGACCTTTGAAGAAAATGTAGTGAATTACACTTAATAAATAATGACAATAATTATAGTTATAGACTTCTTTTACTTCAGAAAATGTATATTACTTCACATTCCTTTATTCTGTCAATGTCAAATGGTTGATATTACTTTTATTTTAAAAGTGTCCCCGATTTTCCCTGAGTATTTCTGGATTTTCCCTGATTCTGTTGACATTTGTCCCTGACTGGTTGAGAGCTATGTATAATCCTGGGGCCCCTGACTTGTAGCTCACAGTCATAGGAGTACAAGAACTGTGACTTGCTACAGGTTCTGAATTCACAGAGCTCCACTATTTACTTTATTTGATTAGATCCTTCTCTAGCTAGTCTGCTATAACTGTTACGAAGCAAGACCCAGCCAGGGTCTTTTATTCAAGACTCTGAAAAGCAATGAAATCCCTGAAATTTGAGAAATTAGCTTTTTATGAAAAGTGGATGAAAAAATGCTGCATTGTTAGGTTTGCTCTGTCGTGGGTTAGCTTTGCAAGAGCTTTTGTCCCCTATAAAATATCTGCAAGAGTTATACAACCTTAGAAATCCAGGTATGAGGCTCAAAGATCAGACCATAAACTAATCTCACTGGATATTCACATCTCGACCCCACCCCCTGCCCAGAAAACCACAGTGAAAAACTTCTCTAAAGCAAATTTCACACTCCTCAAAACCGAGGTGGAATACTTCAAAGCCCCCGGGCCTGTGGAAAATACGGCCCAGACCTCAGAATCCTTTATAAACACATTCTATGAACACCTTCAGGAATGCATGGATCATGCAATCCCAAATAAAACCAAGACCCAGTCCTCCGAAGGCAGACGTCCTGTCTGGTGGACCCCAGCCATAAGCAAACTATACAATAGAAGGAGGAAGCTACTACATGATAGAGCAAAATCCCAAAAAGGGAAGGCATCTCTGATCAGTATTAGCAAAAAACTACGGGCACTCATAAAATCGTCTAAGGCCAGCTTCGAGAGAAAAATTGCACAGGACACTAAGGATAATCACAAAGCTTTCTTTAGTTATGTTAGGAACCTGGGTGGGAATTCCCAGATATGCTCAGAATTAGTCCAAAATGACAAAAAATACACCAAACCCACAGACATTGCCAACATCCTAGCTGACAGGTTCAGCGCAAACTTCTCCCTCCCTCCCCACCAAAGGGCAAATATCTATCCCAGCAGAGTGCTGCCCCTGACATCTCAGATGCTCAGGTAAGAGCCTCTCTCCAAAGCAAAAAACACACCATCAATGCGTCCAGACGGTGTCCCGGGCTGCGTCCTACATGAACTCCAAGAAGAGCTAAACCCAAACATAAAACTACTGTTCAATCTCAGCCTTACTACAGGATATGTACCCAAACAGTGGCGTACAGCAACAGTGGTCCCTCTCCACAAAGGTGGTGCCTCAACGGATCCTGGAAACTATCGCCCCATAAGCCTGACTAGCTTGGTCTGCAAAGCTATGGAAAGGATCATCATGGACCTCATAAATAAAGATATTGGGGACCTACAGACACTGGATCCTACCCAGTTCATCTTTGTTAAGGGCAGATCCTGCCTCTTAAACCTGGTCGATTTCTTTGAAACAGTCACCAAGGCCATTGACGAGGGGAAGGTGGTCCACACAGCCTACTTGGACCTCGCAAAAGCCTTCGATACAATACCCCACTCGGGCATTATAGATAAGCTCACCAGCTTAAATATAAACCCCTATGTCACTAGATGGGTTGCAAACTGGCTCAAGGTCAGAACCCACATGGTTAGAATTGCTGGAGCCATGTCAGACTCCAAACCAGTTACAAGTGGCGTCCCACAAGGCTCAGTCCTGGGACCTCTCTTGTTCGGTATATATTTCTCGGAGGTACAGGCCAACACGGAAGGACTGTGGCTGACCAAGTTCGCAGAGGACTGCAAACTGGGCGCCATAATCGACTCTCCAGCCGACACAAGCATCCTCCAAAAGGGCCTCATAGAAACAAACAACTGGTGCCAGAGCCATGGCCTCAAGCTAAATGCCACAAAGTGTATAGTCATCCCCTTTGGCAAAAACAAAGTGCCCACAAATTACCACATAGGTGGTAATCCATTAAGTACAGAAGAAGTAATTAGGGACCTGGGGACCCAAGTTGATAGCAATCTCTCATTTGACAACCACGTGGCCAAAGTGGTTAGAAGAACATTTTATATAGCCCACCTAATCATGAAGGGATTCACATCTAGATCAGGGGAGGACATTGTGCCTCTTTACACATCACTCATCAGGCCCATAATTGAGTACAATGCCCCTTTTGGGATGTACCTTACCAGACACCTGCAGCAACTGGAAAGACCCCAAAATTACCTCACCAAGAGGATCAAAGGGCTCAAATAGATGCCATATGCTGCCCGGTTAAAGAAACTCCAGCTCTACTCAGTGGCATACCGCCTGCTCAGAGGTGATCTGTGACTGACGTATAAAGCCATGTCCAACCCGGAATTAATGGACAAGCTGCAACTCAGAAAATCCAAATCCCATCAAGCTTCGCGCTCGAGAGACTTGAACCTCAGCACTGAAATAAATAGGACATGCTGGAGGGACAGATTCATAACCCAGAAGCTCCCTTCACTCTGGAATAAAATCCCAGTCCAGGTTAGGCAGAGTCCCTCATTGACTCTCTTCAAGAGGAATCTTGATGAGTGGATGGGAGATCATAGGTTTACCCCGGGTATCACTTCTGTGTCACTGTTAGACAGAGGCACAGTATACTAATCTCGAAAAAGGGCATAGCAAAATTAATTTAAAATGGGTGGCGAAAGCCAAACACACTCTGGCTAGGCTTATAAATGCCCTAGGGCAGATAGCCTAGTATGAACCTATGAACCTATTAACCTAAATAACATAGATCAAGCACAAAATAAACAAAATAAACACACCTTCAGCTGCAGTACATCCCTGACTAAATAACTAGTAAGTCCTCACAAACAATATCATAAACAAAATGATCTCCAGGCAGTTATTGTCACCCCTGCCCCCCCAAGTCATTCTTGTTGAGACCATGAACCAACACTTCCCCACAACATCTGTAGCTAGCTTGATTGGGATGGGCATCTTAAGACAGTGTAAGAGTTGTCTCATATTATCTGACAATCATCTACTACTCAAACAGCATAAGACAGTGTGTGAGAGATGTACATATACAATGGACTTGGAGGCAAAATCTCACACATGGTAATGTCATACACCAAAACTGTTCTAAGACATGGGAACATTCCTACAATGGGTTTAGTCCAGGCTCAAGGGGAGGATACCCCCTCCAGCCTTGTAGAAGGAAGTAGTAGTCCACAAAAAACACAAAAACTGCCAGGTCAAAAAAGAGCCATAAAGACTATAGAATGAAGTATTGAGGATAAGGAAGGCATTATGTATTGTTACTGTTATATAAGAAGCCCAGAATTTCTAGATAGATGATATTCAAAAAGATTAAGACAGAAATTGGAGGAAAGAATAATATTTGCACAAGAAAAACTGTCAAAAGATTCAAATACAAATGTGTGTTCTTTAATACAGCAGATCCATGAAAACATTATATAGACAAGAAACTCTGGACCACCTGTAAAAAGAAGCGACAGAGGAAGTGCGTAAATATAAAGAACAAAACCTAGATATTTCTGAAAGTTATAAAAAAGAAACATGGATATGGGAAAGAAAGAAAGATCTGGTATGGTGCAATATTTTTGCAAGGAATGAATCCAGGTTAATCAATACAAAAAAAATCAGCTCCAAAGATATTTGAAGACAAATACGGGTAAAGACACCCAGATATGGAAAATGTAATATTACAAAAAAATAAGATCACAAAGGGGGATCACAGAGCAAAATATTATTAAATGAGAACTTAAATAAATGGAGGCTGAAGTTATGGGAATACCTCAAAATGAAGGATTTATTGTAGAGTCTAACAGGTTATTTCATAGCATGATTGAACAATGAGTCCTCAGAGTAAGGAGAAAAAGGTGGAGAGGGGTAGATCTGAAGAGGAATTATGGACAAGGGAAAGAAACGGAGTTTTAATATGGTGCACTATTTATGCAAAGGAGAAATTAAAACTAAACAATGCAAAAAAACAGCACCAAAGATAGATGAAGAGAAATACATGCAATAGGATCCAGATATGGAAAATTTCACAATACAAAACATTAGAAAACAAAGGTGGAAGTAGATAAGAGGATTAGTAATGGAGAAGTTAAAGAAATAAAAAGTGAAGTTATGGATTACCTGCAAAATGAAGAATTTTGTGTACAAAAGCCGACCCTGGTAACACTACAGCATGGTGGAACAATGAGTCCCATAATTAAAGAGAAACAGGTAAAACGGGAAGCATCTGATCACCTGTCACATTAAGTAGTAAACCAGTATTAAAGGTTAGTTGGAGTTGCACAACAAAGGAAGAAGCAGAAAACAGTGAGAAATGTAATGCAGTCAATGCTGAGTGATAGGCCAGTGAGTTCCCATATGAAAGAGCAACAGATGATGTAAGACGCAGCTGAACAGAATATGTTACAGGAAGATGTTCTGGAACTTTCTATAGAATGCCTGCAAAAACATAACAAAGAATGTGCCCTCAGTTTAGAAGAAAATGATCTAAGGGAAGATTTCATAGGATCATAGGAGGTTACTAGGCTAACAGCCCCAGGGCCCTTACAAGCCTAGCCAAGTTTAACCCATATTCCCAAGGGCGTCTGGTTCAAGCAGACACTAAAATGAGCACCTATTGCCCCTGCCCAAGTGGGACACAGGTGAAACCCCCAGGGTGAATTTCTGGTTATCCATCCAATTGTCCAAATTGTGCTTAAATAGGGCCATTGAGTGGCTTTGTTTAACATGAATAGGAAGCTTGTTACAAAGGTGGGTCAACCTTTGTGAGACAAATCTGCCTCTCCAGCAAGTTCTGTTGCTGTCACATACCAGGTTAAGGTCCTTTGAGCGAGTGACTTGTGTGCCATTTGACTTGTGAATGTGCAGCATTTCCATCAAAGCTGGGTCAGAGATTGCTCTATATGCAAGGCACAGGTCACCTCTGAGCAGTCTGTATGACACAGAGTAAAGAGACAATGATTTCAGTCTGTCCACATAAGACAGATCTTGAAGACCCTGAATTTTATTCATAAGGAGCCTTTGTGGTCTCTCCAATTGCTGCAGGTGTTTGGAAAGGAACATACCAAAGGAACATTGTACTCTATTATTGGCCTGATGAGGGAAGTGTACAGGAGGGTTATAACCTCTTGTTTTCCTGGAGGCAATGCCCTTACTTATGAGATGAGCAATATAAAATGCCCTTCTTACCACTGTGGAGACCTGGTGATAACAGTTAAGGTTGCTGTCAAGCTGTGTGCCCAGATCTCTCACTACTGACTGTGTGCTTAGGATATTGCTTATTACTATTGATGTGATAGTTTGCAGGAATATCACCCTCAGTGAAGGGGATGATAATGCATTTTGTTGCATTACGTTTAAAGCCATGACTTTGGTATCAGTCATTAGCCTGTGTAAGGCCTTCTTGCAGGATGTTGACATTGCTAGGTGCTTCAATGATCATTCCCAGTTTACAATCATCAGCAAACTTTGTCAGCCACAGTCCTTTAGTTTTAGCCTGCACTTAGGAGAAGTAGATTCTAAACAGTAGGGGTCCCAGAACCGATCCCTGTGGAACACCACTGGTTACGGGTCTTCTAGAGGAGGTGGAGTCTCCTATTTTGACCATATGAGTTCCATCAGTGGGCCAGTTTGCAACTCACCCCACAATATATGGGTTGATACCAAGCTGGGTGACTTTATCAATGATGCCTGAGCAGGGGATTGTGTCAAAGACCTTGGCTAAGTCTAGGTAGGCCATATGTCCAAATTTGCCCTCGTCTAGGACTTTTGTAACTGTCTCAAAGAAGACCACCAAGTTTAACAGGCATGATCTCCCTTTGACAAAGCCAAACTAGATTTCCTATATTTTTGTTAATACGGTCCATGATGATTTGTTCCATGGCCTTGCAGATAAGGCTGATCAGGCTAATGGGTCTATATTTCCTGGAGTCTGTGGATGCACCCCCTTTGTGCAAAGGGATGATGGTAGCTGTTGTCCATTCACTGGGATGAAGCCAGTGCTTAGGCTGGGATTGAAAAGTGTGCTCACTGGTGATGCTAATTCCTGTTTTAACCTGTGTAGATCGTAGCTTGGGATGTTGTTTGGTCCCATAGAGGCTGTGTTTTTGGCCTTTGAGAGGGCATTTAATACCTGATCCTCAGAGATACTAGGTGGGGGACAGGTGTTTGGGATGCTTTGAGGTATATGTGGCAGGGACAGAGGAGTGAATTTTTCACTGAACCTGTCAGCCAGTAGGTTTGTTACAGTTTCTGTATATGTAGTACCGTTATCTATGAGTTCAGCACAAATCTGGGCCTTACCTTTGAGGTTACAGATGTAACTAAAGAATGCCTTGAGGTCATCCTTACGGAAGCTAATATGGATTCATAGTTAGCTTTGGAGGACTTCATTAGAAGTCATATTTGCTTGTTTAAGTTGGGGAGGGAGTGTTTCCAGTTTTGAGAATGTTCCTTCCTGCACTTAGACAGCAATTTCTTTCTCCCATTGTGTAGCCTATTAATGGCAGCTGTCCAGCCGGCAGGTTTGGTTTTCCTTGAAGATGTTGCTTTGGTTCGATCAGGTTAGGCAGAGTCAATACAATTGTACAGGTGCCTATATAAAACATTGGTGTATAACTCAGCATAGGTGTTTGCTCTACCAGTGGAGGGAGGGATATGAAGCTATTTATGCCATCACATCAATGGTTATAATTGGTCTTGGAGAAGTTTTTTAGTCTAGTTGTTGCTAAGGGGGGTTATGTGTTATAGTTACTTCTAGTGAGACTGATTTGTGGTCAGTTCTCACCAGGGATGGCCGCATACTGTGGGTGGTGCAGCGGTCTCCCATGTTGGTGAGAACCAGGTCCAGGATGTTTGATCCCCTTGTGGGTGTGTCAACCAGTTGGGCCATGGCACTGGAGTTAATGAAGTCCAGGAACATTTGGGTAAGTGAGTTAGAACACGTATGATTTATCCAGCCTATAGATGGGTAATTAAAGTCACCCAAAACCAGGGTGTTTGGTTATAACTTGATTGATTCAAGTAGATCAAAGTAGGTTGAGTGGATGTCCTGATTCATGGAAGGGTCCTATAGCAGGCAATGACCTGAAGAGGGGTCTTACCTACAATCAATTGCACCTGAAGTAATTCAAGGGAATTGTGCTGTTTAACCAATCTAGAGGTGTATTTATATTTAATGAATATTGATACATCACCTCCTTTAGTTCTCATGCCTTCAGTTTGTGGTCTGAACGTGTGGAAGGAAATGTATCCTAGTATAGCTGGGGTGCTCTCCACAGCCTTAAACCAGGTCTCAATGACTGCACAAATGTCAGCATCTTCCAGGGTGAGACTGCTTGCAGTGAGTGCAGTTTCTGGTTTAAACTCCTAGCATTTAGCAGTATAACCTTGAGGTTGTTTTTAGAGAGTATTGTTTTAAAAGAGATATGTAGACATAGTAAGATCAACGAAGGAAATAGATTACAGAAAGACACAAAATGTTAGAAGTCTGATAAAAGAAATGATCACAGTAATCAAGACTAGTAACAGAAATTCATGTGATATAACAGAAGTAAATAGGATATACTTCTGTGCAGCTAAATTAATAACATATAAAGTCTTACCACAAAAAGACAGAGCAATAAGGGAAGGGCAAGGAAGGGAAAAAATCAAATGCCAAAATGGAAGTAGCAAACAGAAAAAAAATATAAAGCAATTAAGACTAGAAATGTCACTGTTAGAAGAGTATAGAAGAGGGAACAGATCAACAAAAATACTTAGAAAGACAGACGTAATAAAAGCAATCTGTAGTATCAGAAATGAACAAGATCTGTCATACACTATTGCAAATAATAAGCTAAAGATATCAGCACAGGCAGAAATACTTAAGATATGCAGATAAATATAAAGGAAAAGTACAAATTAAGCAATTCATTGATGATCCAAAAGGAATAGAAACTCCACAAAAAAAGAAGAAATAGACACATTTTGAAGACATATCTATGAAGACCATGTGAGGCTTTACAAAGATGCTGGACAGATAGACGAAGTAAAAGAAACAGAAGGAAGTTGAGATGTACAGGATACTGAATGGGATGAAGTAACGGTCAGAGAAATTGAACCAAAATTAAGAAAAACTCCTAAATAGAAAACCCCAGGCCCAGATGCAGCACCTAACTTTTGGTTAAAAGTATTAACATCTTTACACAAAGATTTAGCCCTGAGTAAGAACTATTTATATTCACATCTCAAACAGACAGCATTCTGGTTAACAACATGAGAAATTATACTCTTCCTTAACAGTGATCCTTAAAAACTAGAGACCAATAACTTGTCTTCTGATGATATATAAATTATATAATGGAATTGATGCCAACAGAGTTTATAGTCATTTAGAAGAAAACTCAATCATGGCAAGAGAACAAAAAGGTAGCAAAAAAGTCATATAGAAAAAAGGATAATTTGTTGTTAAATAAAGTCAGAATGGAGAACTGCAAAAAGGGGGACGAATGTAAGTATGGCATAGATAGATTTCAAAAAAAAATTTCACAGCATCCCACAGTCATGGCTAAAGGAGTGCTTACAGATGTATATGATACACCCTACATTGATCAATTATATTACAGTTACCATGAAACAGTGGCAAACTACTTTGCAGGTTAGCCATGATAAAGACCAAATGATTGTCCCAGGGATAAAAATTCATAGGGGAATCTTCCAGTTTGACTCTTTGTTATAGCTGCTCTTCTGTCTTGCCCTTAACCCATTAAGCTGTCTACTTGACAGACTAGGCCATGGTTACAATTTGGCTCCTTGAAAACAATTAAATGCAAAGGCTTCTCATCATTTATTTGTGGATGATTTAAAACTGTATAGTTCATTAGACTTGGAGCTGAAAGCACAACTGCAAGTGGTCAAACCTTTCTCAGATGATATAAGAATGTTATTTGGTCTTGATAAATGTACAAAAGCAACATTTAAAGTAGGAAAGCTGCAGCACCAAGAAAATATTAATCTGGGACAAAGGAACTTGAACAGGAGGGAGTGTATAAATATTTGGGAAGTGATGAAGGATCAACAATAAAACATGACAAATGTGAATAAAACTCAGTAAGGAATATTTTAGAAGACTAAAATTAATATTGAAAACAGCTCTGACATCTAGGAACAAAGTTCAAGCTATAAACCAATTTTTTCTTCCTGTTATAACTTACAGTTTTGGGGTGATTGATTGTCTTGAAAAGGTATTGAATCAGTTGGACAGGAAAACAAAAGAAAATGCTTCATGCTTATAAGACGAAATATAAAAATCACTGTATACCAAGATTATATATTCCTTGTTCATTGATTACATGTATAGATCTTCCATTGTAGGACTGCATACATACTTGCTGACTTCCACCAGATCCAAACATAGTAAAAGTTTTAAAATATGAGGATGACAAGTCTAAGATGACTTCCCTGCTTAGTTTAGCAGAAGTATATCGGTGTCAAGCAGGAAAAGAAATCAAACCACAAGTAGACAAAAATCAGGCAACAACTGAATGTGCCAAAAAAACAAAAACAAAAGAAAGAATAAAAAGAGAAGGATCAGATGAGAAGGCAAGAAATGTGGAACAGGAATAAATATTGTTGAAAGTATAGAAACCTCCTGGAACAACCTCATGTTGATCAGGACATGATGCAGGAATGGTTAAGAAGAGGTGAATTTAAACCAAAAGATGAAAGGTTAATATTGGCAGTCCAGGGCAGTGGACTACGTACACTTTGGTTTACAAAGTTCATTGAACATGTGGGAGAAACAGATAAATGCAGATTCTGTAAAACAGAAAGGGAAATAGTCACACATCTTATTGTTGGGTGTGATATACTAATAGTCGAAGGCCTGTATACTGAAGGGCATAATAATGTGGCAAGACTGTTGCATTGGGGATTGTGCAAACATTACAATATTGAAGTAGATGAGAAGCACTGAAAACATGAACCACAAAGCATTAGCGAGAATGATGAAGTTTATATCACATGGGCTCACCCATTATCAACAGTTCAAAAAAAGATTTGAGAAAACTAGTTATAGTAGTCAATGTAAAGAAGACAAAAGTTGTATTAATTATTAAAATTGATATACCCAGTGATTACAGTGCCTTACATACAGAGAGACATAAGGTCCTAAAATACTAGGAGTTGCAGGCAGAAACTAGGCCAATGTGGAAGAAGGATACCCAGTCATTTCCAATAGTAGTAAGAGTAATGGGTCTTATAAAAATGAATGTAAAGTCGTATACAGATATACTACTGATACATGTAACTCCACATGGATTACAGAAGGGGTAAATTCTGGCCATATTGCGGGTGTTGCAAAGAGCACTTTTAGCTAACATGAAATATTGAAATAATACTAATTTCATGAGCTTTAATCATACTTTGACTTAGGAATGGGGCCCATTCCCGTCATGCTATTAGAAACCCCCAAAACTTGGAGAAATTAAATCGAGATTTTAAAGATTAACTTACCTAAACCCTAAAGACTTCCAAAATGCAACATGAGCACAAAATAAACTCAGCAAGTTATGCTACCACCTCGTAGTAGCACAAGGCGTTCCAAAGCCATGGATGCTGAGCCTATAAGGCAGGCATCTACCCAGCCAAACATTCTAGTTGTAGGTGACTCCCTTGTAAGATATACAGATGCACATCTTAACAGGCTGAGCAAGGAAGGAAAAGTGAATATTAGTTGCTTATTTGGTCCCAGGATCCATCAGCTCACACATACACTCAAGTCCTTGAACAACAAGTACCAGTATGACTCTATATAGTACATATAGGTATCAATGACTTGAGATGTACCTCCCTGGACTATATGAAGAGAGACAAGATGGAGCTCTCAAACGTTGTGTCCCGGGAAGTTATGACCCTAATATTTAGCATCATTCTACCTTCTCCAAGGATTATGCACCAAGATGAGCAAAAAATAATTGACTTCAATAATTGGCTTAAGTTTTGGGTGTCATTCAAAGAGGGTCCAATATTTGTCATCCTGGGAGGATATGATTAATAAACCATGCTACTTCACCAGGGATGGCTTCCATCTGTCCTCTCTAGGGTTTCAATTACTGGCAAAGACATTGTCCAAAACCATTCTTTTCTAGGCAATGCCAATCCGACAAACCTACCAACATGACAAAGCATGCAAAGGACAATATGAAGATGTCATGGATCAATGTTAGGAGCCTAAATAAGAAACTCCACTTCCAACAAGCCTTCCTCACCCTGGAGGAAGTAGATGTCTGTGTAGTGAATGAGACATGATTTGGAGCAGGCAAGAGTACTCCTGCTGTTTAGGGCTTTAATGCTTTCCACACATTTAGACCAGCTACTGCTCAGAAAGGAAGAAAAGTTGGAGGCGTCTCAATCTTCATCTAGAAGACCCATATCAAGGCTGGTACAGCTTGATGAACTAGAGCTTGTTCTTATCCAAGGAACCAGCAGAAATGTCCCATACCATATATTAGTCAGCTATAGAACTCCCTCTATGATCCAAGAAAGCCACAGCAGGAACTGGAATCACTCAGTGTTAAACCCAATATAATTCTCCTAGGTGATCTAAACTGTACAACTACATTCTGTGAAACCAACACCAGCAGTGGGGCACAAGCACAGAGATTCCTGGACTTTGTCAATACAAATATCCTGCAACAGTTAATCAGAGTACATACTGGGATGAACAAAATCTTTGATCTTGTCTTTACAAATATGGGGGAATCTTGCACCATCCTATGCATATCTCCATCACTTGTTAGGTCTGATCGTAAAGTTGTCTCATTCAAAATAAAATTGAAACAAGAGACCCCTTCCACCCAAGGTACCTTTACAAATTTCTGTAAGATAAACCACCTACTCCTAAGTGACACATTGGTCAGCCTCTTATCTCCACCATACCCAGTTAATTCCACTGAATACATGAAAACATACACTACCACGCTATACCAGCATGTAAACAGCTGCATAGATGCAGCTGTACCCTGTAGGAACAAGCGCACTACAAACTTTAGAAGCAAACCCCCTTGGTGGAACCATAAAAAATCAATAAGCTTTACGTTAAAAGGAAATTCATTTTGACCAAAAGTAAGAAGTAATTCCCAAAAGGATACAGCCTCCATCATTGAAATAAACAAATAACATGAGAGGTTAATAACATCCACCAAATCCAAGTTTAAGGCTAGGATATGCACCCAGCCCAAAGACAATCACAAGGCATTTTTTAGTTATGTTTGTTATCAGGGAAGCACAAACCTGCAATGCACTGAGCTGATTGTAAACAATAATACTTACACTAAGGCTGAAGATGCAGCTAACCTACTGGCCAATAAATTCAGCTCAAATGTTACTCCTCTCTCCCCTCTATCACACAAGATATATCTGAAACCAACTCACCTCCAGCTATCACACAACACCAAATCCCGAAAGCACTATCCAAAACTAAAATACTGCATTGATGAGTCCTGACAATATCCCTGGCTGCATCTTAAATACTATGAAGCATGATTTAGCCACCGTCTAACAACACCTCAGTCTCCATGTGTGTTTTGTACCAAGCACAGAGAGCAGATACAGTCATTCTGCTACATAAGGGAGGACCTTCCTCAAACACAGGTAATTACAAACACAGAAGTCTGAACAGCCTCATATGAAAAGCCATGGCAAGACTTATCAAGGAACTAATCAATGAGGCAAAGGGGACCTCCAAACACTGAATCTCTCCCAGTTTGCATTTGTCAAGGGGAAGTCATGCTTACTCATCCTGGTGGACTTCTTCATAAAGGTCACCAAAGCAAAGGATGAAGGTAAAACTGTTCACACTGCATACCTCAACCTGGCCAAGGCTTTTGTCACAATCCCCACTCAGACATAGTAGAACCTAAATAAACTAGGAATAATCCCATATGCCATCTGCTGGATTGTCAACTGGCTCACAGGTAGGCAGCAGGAGAGCAAAATAGAGGAAGCTATCTCCCCATAGGGACCAGTCACCAGTGGAATCATCCAGGGTTCGATGCTGGGACCTCTACTGTTTGGCACCTACTTCTCTGAAATAAAAGCTGACACCAAAAGGATCTGGCTGACTAAGTTTGCAGATTCCTGCAACCTAGTAGCAGCCACTAAATCTCCACATGACTTAGCCATCTTGCAGAAAGGTTTATCCCAAACAAAAAACTGGTGCCAGAATTAGGGACTGAAACTGAATGCCAAAAAATGCATTATCCTTTGGAAGTTGTTTACCCCAGGCGACTACTACAGTGACAATATGCCCCTGACTTAACTTTTGATCAACATATGTCCACTGTTGTAAGAAGGCCCTTCTACATTGCAAAGCTTATAAACAAAAGTGTTGTGGCTAGATCTAGAAATGTCATTGTCCCCCTTTACTCAGCCCTGATTAGACCAATCATTGAGTATATTACCCACTTTAGCATGTATCTGTCTAGTCACATGCAGCAGCTGGAAGACCGACAGAGATACCTTAGTAAAAGGATACAAGGCCTAAACAATATGACCTATATGGACCACCTCAAAGCATCCTCTGACCAAATATTGATGGACCTACTGCACATCAGCAAATCAAATACTTGGTCCAGGGATCTAAACCTCTTCTGCAACATCAACCGAATGGCTTGAAAGGACAGGTATATGCTGCAGACAATGCCACTACTCTGGAACAGACTCCCCATCTATGTAAAACAAAGCTCATCTCTGTCCATATTCAAATGGATCTTAGATTTATGGATGGGTAATAGAATATTTGCCCCAGGACTACCCCCTATACTACTAAGGGATAGAGGCTGCTCCTAAATGCTTTATCCCATGCACGAGTCCCCTCAAATTATCTATGGTACGATCCCAGTTATTCTCACTAAGGGTAATATATAATTATTGACCTTCCTTTAACTTGTGCTTGTTGTCTTGCTTGTACAGTGCAAGCTGGAATGTAGTATAGCTCAAAAGAAGTGTATATTGGACTCATATGTTTCATTCAGTCTTATGTATATCATAAACCCAACAGCTTCTGGTAATGAGGGTGACTGCAAAAGGTGTATGACCAAAGTGACCTAGGCATTTGCCCTTTTTATGTCCATATGTGTTTTCCTCTATGACTTCGGATGACACAGTGATGCAGTGTTTTGTATTGCTGCTACATGAATAGAGTTGGTACATTTTCCCTATGTCTGCACTTATTTCTTCCTATTGTTCCAGCCTATGAAAGGCATGCCATTTATCTGATTTTCACCTTAAAAATTCACCTATGCTCCTGTTTTAGAACTTTTTCTCCACAGGCTGTCCCTGTAAAATAGCCCTTAGATAATTGGAATTACCCACTAAAGATTATGACATCAGGAATCACATCTGTGTTTATCAATAAACCCTTCAGTGCACCAGATATATTCAAGTGCATTATTTTGCTGTTAGCTCTTGCATAAGTTTTCAGGTAGGTTTATAGTTAGCTTGTGTTTGTTGGTCTTTACTCTGCAGCTTTTACTGTCTGACCTACCTACTTGGAAATATTTTGAGTTGATGCACTGGGCTAGCCTATCTGTGCAATATGTGCTGGTTATCAGAACTAGCCTGGTGACCCATTTCCTGTGGGGTAGGCATTTTAATCATCAGATTTCTTCAGAAACACATATCTCAACGATCAGATGACTCTTATGTTCCATTTCATCAGATCTGCTCTAAAGGAAATTCTGACAAAAATGCTGCTTACAATCCCTTTTCTTACATAGTAATCTTTCTTTTTTAAATAGTTTAACTTGACAGAATTTATATTCCTTCAGAAAAACATCATAACTTGCTAATATGCTCTAACATACAGCTGTAGTTTTGTTGTTTATTGTGTTTATAAGGGCACCTTAATCAAAGTGTAGCTTTCCAGAAATAACGTTTTAGTCAGACTTCCACACTCCGCCGAAAACACTGATGATGCTGTTGGTTTTCTGGCAGCTCTCACAAGCAGAATTTGTTTCTAAGTATGGTTTGTACCAGATTCCAAAAACAACACATTTCTTATCACTCTTTTTCAAGGGGTTTTGCAGTCACTTCTGCTTTAGTCTTTGACTTAGAGTGAATTATTGTTTTTATATTTGGGGTACTCCACTTAAAGGCCTGTCACTTGTTGCTGATGCAGATGCACGGGATGCCCCTCAACAGTGCCGATGACTTGGCTTGGCAACAGACCCGACTATTTGTAAGGCTATTTTGTGTCAGGGAAAGAAGGATTATCAGACGCTGTAATTTCCAGTGGAGTTGGGTGTTGATAGAGGGAGTAGGTGTAATGTTATTACAGCACAAAGAGGAAACAAGATGAAGCATAGTCACTGAAACTCATGACACTAACAACCTAAATCTCTGTCATTGTGTTACTGTAAGATTCTTCCCATAACTTTTTTCATAAAAAATAATAATAATAAAAAAAAAAAAAAATTCTGACAGTCCACAGAAGGGCAGTCACTTGCATTAAACAATCTCATATGCACAATACAGCAAATTTTGAGAAGTATAGTACCAGGCACGGAGAGAACCGTGATTTTTTGGAACTGTACACCAGTTTTCAGGATTAGTCTTTTCCCACAAAAAAAAAAATCTGAAATGGCATGCTTACATAAAAAACCTATTTAGCAAAATAGATATTTTGAAAAGAAACCAATTAACAAAAATATATAGACATAAAATATGACTAACATACCCATTTTAGAAAGACGTTTACATTCTAGCATTTAATTTTCCATAAAATAAATGTTATTTTTTAAGTATATGTTGTGGTGTATATGGATTATGCCTTCCTTCCAGGTTTAGGTAGCATTTGCATTCCATATGTACATGAAATAAAGGTTATAACATAGTTTAGGTACAGAAGACTGGGGAGTGGGCATTTGTCAAAAATTTGTTTTATATACAGTATATGGGTGTGGTGGGCTATGTACACCTCCATCTTTGGGAGTTAGACTAAAGTTACCACATTTTAGATGTTCAAAGTGGGACTTTTATATAGAAATATGTAATTTAGTAGGACTGGGCTTTACTTGTTAGCAAAATAATAGCTCACTTTATAGAATTTGAGTTGTTGCTGATTCTTATCATGTTAAGGTGTTTCATATGAGAATAATTGTTTTGAACAACTATTATAGGAATGTTAGGAAAATTA
>NC_056746.1:460717090-460734590 GCF_019279795.1 Protopterus annectens
ATCTTGGTGGCTTTGGAATTGCCTGCCCCTCCTGTAAATTTGTGTTTGAACACTCCTCCTGGGTCTATCTCATTTGCTCACTCAACCGAGTATAGTGAGATCATATTTTGACTTCAGACATTCCTACCAGTCCCATCTGTTCAGCTCTATCCCAGCTCTATTCCAGTCTAGTGTCACTAGCTCATTCTACCTAGTATAGAAAGAACATTTGTGAAGGGCAAGCCACTTAGGTCCTTAAGTTTGAATTATCTTCTGTTTTCTTTTTCTCCCTTTCCACTTTCCAAAAATAAAAAAAAATCTAAGCTTGTTTCCTGCATTTTCTGTAACTAGTTTAGTCCAGATACAGATTTGCTGTAACCAGGACTGTTTGTAAGGTTCTGAGCCCCCAAGCCTTTCTATGTTGGAGGGAAGCCTTCTAGCTTATCAGTGGGAGTGGTAAGCACTAGGTAGCTTATCTACCACAGGGGTGGTTTCTGGCCCAGAAATTGTAGTTTATTGGCCGTTTGGGCAGTTTTTCCATCTCTTTCAACTTTCTGGTTTAAAAACCTATGTTTACGGTTGTTTCCCACCTTTACTGTAACTAGTCTAGTCCAGATACAGATTTGCTGTATCCAGGACTGCAAGCTTCTGAGCCCCCCATGCCTTTCTGTGTTGGAGGGAAGCCTTCTGGTTTATCAGTGGGAGTGGTAAACACTAGGTAGTCTATCTACCACAAGAGTGGTTTCTGGCCCAGAAATTGTAGTTTATTGGCCGCTTGGGCAGTTTTTCCATCTCTTTCAACTTTATGGTTTAAAAGCCTGTGCTTGTGCTTGTTTCCCACCTTTCCTGTAGCTAGTCTAGTCCAGATACAGATTTGCTGCATCCAGGAGTGTTTGTAAGCTTCTGAGCCCTCAAGCCTTTCTGTGTTGGAGGGAAGCATTCTAGCTCATCAATGGGAGTGGTAAGCACAAGGTAGCCTAACTACCACAAGATCCAGGTACAGATTCTTAATTTTAGCACTTGAATTTGCTTCTTCATGCTCAGCACTTGTTCAGAACTTGTTGTTAGCACTAAATAAGCTACAAATTACTACAGAACTCAACTTTCCTCTTTACCTAGAGGAAAACAGTTTTTGTACTTACTTTCCTCACTTGCCTAGAGAAAAACAGCTCTTATACTCAATTCCCTCACTTGTCTAGAGGAAAGTAGTTTTTTATTCAGACATGTCCAAGGGTCAGTTCCCAGTGTTCTCTCCTGTCTATCTGATGAATCTTGGCATCTTGAGGCAGTGTAGCAATTGCCTCATGTAGACAAACAACCCTCTTCTCCTACCACCCAACACCACAACCTGTGAGAGATGCACTTATCTAGCCAAACTGGAGGTAAAACTCTCTCCAACCAAGACTGAACTTGACAGTCAAGAGGAGAAGGTAAACACTTGCATCACACCACACTCATCAGATAGTCCCACTAAACCTACACCACCAAAATCCACACATAGCTACACAAAAACATTTGCAGAGGCTCTCAATAATAATCTGCTCAAGCAACAGAGACCTCCAAAGCAGAAACGCAAACAACCTCCACCCCCAACACAACCCAAATGATACATAGCCCACAAACTCAGTGTGCCAATAAACCACAGCCCATAAGGCAAACCAATGTACCCAACACGCTAGTCATAGGTGACTCTATGGTCAGGCACACTGATGTCCCACTCACCAGGCTAAACAAGGAGAAGTTTGCTGTCAGCTGCCTGTCAGGTGCCAGGATCCGCCACATAACCCATGCACTCAGGTCACTCCACAACAAGTACAAATATGACTCTGTCATTGTCCACTTTGGTGTGAATGACCTGAGACATATAGGTTCATAGGTTCATAGGTTGGTACTGGGCTATCTGCCCGAAGGCATATATTAGCCCAGCCATGTTGTGTGGTATTCACCGCCCCTAGTAGTTCCCTAGACCCTTGTACTAGCAGCTAGTACCCTTGGCCCCTATCTAGTAGTGCTGTTGGTGTGATCCGTGGTGTGAACTTTATGTTGCCCATCCACTCATCAAGGTTCTTCTTGAAGAGTGATAGTGAGGGGCTCTGTCTTATGTAGATCGGGACCCTGTTCCATAGTAAGGGAAGTCTCTGCGAAGGGAATCTATCCATCCAGCATGTTCTATTCATTGTTGTGTTGAGGTTTATATCCCTAGAGCATGTAGCTCGAGTAGATTTGGTTTTGCTAAGATGGAGCATGTTCAACAATTCTGGGTTGGACATGGCTATGTACGTTAGACAGAGATCGCCTCTGAGAAAGCGGTATGCAACAGAGAACAGTCTTAGCTTTTTCAATCATGCTGCATAGGGCAACTGTTTGAGGCCAGTAATCCTCTTGGTTAGGTACCTTTGTGGTCTCTCCAGCTGCTGGAGATGTCTAGCCAGTTACATTCCAACTGGTGCATTGTACTCAATAATGGGTCTGATGAGGGAAGAGTAGAGGGGCACCATTACATCCTTAGATCTTGATGCGAACCCTTTCATGATCAGATGGGTCACATAGAAGGATTTTCTAACCACTTTGGCAACATGGTTATCAAAGGATAGCTGACTATCTACTTGGGTCTCTAGATCCCTTATTTCTTCTTCAGATTTCAGGGGATTGCCTCCTATGTTGTAGTTTGCAGGTACTGTGTTTTTCCAAAGGGGATTACTACGCATTTTTTTGCATTTAGCTTGAGACCATGGCTTTGACACCATGCATCAGTCTCATTTAGGCCGTTCTGGAGGATCTCCATGTTGGCCGGAGACTCTGTTATATCATATCTCCCTGGACTACATGAAACGAGACATAGAAGAGCTCTCCAATCTTGTAGCCCAGGCATGTATGACCCTAGCCCTGAGTAGCATCCTGCCATCACCCAGAATGATACCGCAGTACAAGGACAAGATGATTGACTTAAACAATTGGCTAAGCTTCTGGTGTCATTCTAAGGTGATCCAGTATCTGTCTGCCTGGCATGACATGGTCGACAGACCATGATGCTTTGCCAGAGATGGCCTGCACCTGTCGCCCCTGGGATTTTGGATACTGGCTAAGGCTCTTGCCGTCCCTATAGTGCCTTTTTCAGGCAAGGTGCAAATGACAAATTCATCACCACAACAGGAACAGGCAAGCAAAAACTGAGGGCAATGCTACTCAATACTAGAAGTCTAAATCTCAAAATGCACTCACTCGAGGCACTCCGTAAAATGGAGAACATCAATATCTGTGCAGTGAATGAGACCTGATTCAAGGCTCTAGAAAGCACCCCAGCATTACCAGGCTATAACTCATGCCACACTTTTCAGCCATCTAACCTGGACCAGAACACCAAAGGCGGAGGTGTGTCCATATTCATTAAGGATATCCACACCTCCAGGCTAGTTGCACAGCATAATACATCCGAGGTTATCCAAGTGCAACTAACTCTGGGCAAAACTGCAATCCATATTTGTAGCTTGCTACAGATACCCCACCATGCCCCATTTCCCTCTCCTCTTTTCTTGATATACTGGAAAATATTAGGCTTCAACAAACACCCTAATAATGGGCGATTTCAACTACCCCACCATTAACTGGGAAAACTACTCATGGACCAACTCCTTTGCTCAACCCTTTCTGGAATTCATAAATTCCAATGCCCTGGATCAACTTATCCACACCCCCACCAGGGGCAACAATATCCTAGACCTAGTCATTACCAGCACGAGTGACCGGTGTTCCACATCTGAAAGTAACTCCTTGTTGGTCAGATCCAACCATAAGCTAATCACCCTAGATATCCGCATCCCACCCCCACCCACCATTAATGAAACCATGGTAAAAAATTTCTCCAAAGCCAAGTTCATGTTTCTTAAGACAGAAGTGGCAAACTTCATAACACCCATGCAGATGGACAATAAAGTTATAACTGCTGAATCGTACACAAATGCACTCTATAAGCACTTACATGAGTGCATGGATTGTGCTATCCCAAACAGAACCAAGACGCTATCCTCCAAAAAAAGGAAGCCAATTTGGTGGTCCCCTGCCATAAACAAATTCTACAACAGAAGGAAGAAACTGTTGCAAAAGAGAGTAAAATCCCATGAGTGGAGGAGCTCCCTGGTCAGCCCCAGTAAGAAGCTGAGATCCCTTATCCCTTATAAGATCCTCCAGAGCTAGATATGAAAAAAAAAATCGCCACTGATTCTAAGGGCAGCCACAAAGCATTCTATAGCTATGACAAGAATCTCAATGGCAACACCCAGATCTGCTCTGAGTTACAGCACAACGGCATGAAAATTACAGAACCAACTGATATTGCCAACATCCTGGCAGATAGGTTCAGTGCTAACTTTACCCCCTCTCACCCCCTAAAGGCCCATAGCTATACAGGAAGAATGCAGAGTCCCTGTGATCACATCTATGCAGGTAAAAGCTGCACTATCTAAAACCAAAAACACAGCATCCATGGGACTGGACAACATCCCAGGCTGCATTTTACACAAATTTCAGAATGAACTGGCACCCCGCCTAAGCACCATTTTCATTTATAGTCTCACGTCAGGCTTTGTGCCCACTGAATGGCGCATAGCAACAGTTATCCCACTCCACAAAGGGGGAGCCACCACTGATCCTGGGAACTATTGCCCTATTAGCCTGACGAGCTTGGTCTGCAAGGCCATGGAATGTATCATCATGGAACTCATAAACAAAGACATTGGTAACCTCCAAGCTCTTGACCCCACCTAGTTTGGGTTTATGAAAGGCAGATCATGCCTTCTGAACCTGATCGACTTCTTTGAGGCAGTCACCAAAGCCATAGACGAGGGTAAGGTGGCTCACACAGCCTATCTTGACCTCGCCAAGGCTTTCAACACCATCCTCATTCTGTAATTATAGCTATACTTGCTAAACTAGGTATAAATCCCTACGTCACAAGATGGGTTGCCAACTGGCTCACTGACAGAACCCATGCTGTAAAAGTTGCAGACTCCAGATCTGACTTCAAACCAGTGACAAGTGGAGTACCACAGGGTTCAGTTCTGGGACCTCTCCTGTTTGGTATCTACTTCTCTGAAGTACAGTCTAACACAGAAGGCCTCTGGCTAATGAAGTGGGCAGATGACTGCAAACTAGGAGTCATAGTTGAGTCTCCAAATGATGTGGACATCCTACAGAAGGGCCTCACTGAAACTGATGACAGATGTCAGAGGCATGGCCTCAAGCTCAGTGCCAAAAAGTGCATTGTCATCCCCTTTGGTAAAAACTCTGTACCCATGAACTTCTACATAAACGGCAGTCTGCTTAACGCCGAATGTGTGATAAAAGACCTTGGGACCCAGGTGGACAGTAGTCTCTCCTTTGATAATCACATCACCACAGTAGTCAGGAAATCCTTCTATGTGGCACACCTCATCACAAAAGGATTCTCATCCAGGAAAAAAGAGGTCATTGTTCCCCTCTACTCGGCACTCATTAGACCCATTATAGAGTACAATGCCCCTTTTGGAATGTACCTCACAAGACATCTGCAGCAGCTGGAAAGACCACAGAAGTACCTCACAAAGAGGATTACTGGCCTCAAACAGATGCCCTACACTGACCATCTCAAACAACTCCAGCTTTACTCTGTAGCATATCGCCTACTCTGAGGAGATCTCTGCCTAGTATATAAAGCTATGTTAAACCCAGAGCTGCTGGACATGGTACACCTTAAGAAACCCCAATCCCTCTGAGCTACATGCTCTAGAGACCTAAACCTTGTCACCACAATAAACAGGACATGCCGGAGAGATAGATTCCTGTCCCAAAGACTTCCTATCCCCTGGAACAAGCTACCCATCTATGTCAAGCAAAGTTCCTCATTAGCACTCTTCAAGAAAAATCTTGATGAGTGGATGGGAAATAGGAAATACACCCCGGGGATCACTTCTGTGGCTCTGCTTAACAGGGGTGCAGGAAATTAACTTTCTTGGGTGGCGTAAGCCAGGGAACCTTGTTGGCTAGGCTTACTTAGGCCCTTGGGCCGATAGCCTAGTACCTACCTTTATACCTATGAACCTATGAATATAGCAGGATGAGATGGGTGGGGATTAATTCCACTTTTGTGCATTTTGGGGATACTGAGGAAATATCCCAGTCTGGGTTTCTTAACTCTTTTAAATGGATTTAATTGTGCATTGATATCTCTATTTTCTAAAAGATCATCTAAAATCTTATCTATATATCTATAGGCTACATTAATCTAATTTCTGATAACCAGTTTAAAAATATTTTCATCATATACCATTTCTTTCAAGTTGCTATTAGAATCACTTTGTCCCATTCTTACTATCCTATTCCCTTTATACATTTTCTTAAATCTAATGTATTGTGCTTTTTAGAATTGTGATAGCACCCATTTTCCATTCACATTTAAATTAACCTCTGGTCTCAATGGCTTTTTAATTAATATATCATTAATTTATTTTTCACACAATTTTAAACAATCTTGTAGGTATTATTAAGTACAGGATTAAAATGACTTCTTTTTATAGGTATCAGTGTTAGTGACATAAGTAACATCTTTTAAAATATAACTAAGATTTAACTTAGTCAAATAGAGACATAGCTTTGTTAACATGCTCGCCACAGAAGCTCTATGCATTGATACAAAACTGAAACCTAATTTTAACACATTAATATGATTTCCCTTTAAAACAAAGTCAGAGAGATTCCATTTTTAAAAGTCTCTTCTTCGGTGTGAGTTAAGTCTAAAATGGAACTTTCCTTCCTCGGCTTCTCCCCTTGGGTACCATGACTCATATGTGTGTGTTATAATACGTTCTCCTTCTATAGTTCATTGGCTGGTGCAGTTCTTGTTGAATTGGTAAAACCCCCTGACTGGTCTACTCCATACTTTGTTCTTTCCTTGCTAGTTTGTCTGATCTTCTCACTTCCAGACATTCCATGGAATTTAACAAAATAAAATATATATTAGTGGCATCTGATTCAGATGCTATATATTTCAGCAGTTGAAAGATTTGTAGCATAAATAGAAACCATACAGTTGTTGCCCCTTACTGTACTACATCTCCATTATTTTACTATTAACAATCTTTTCTGCATTGCTTGTCACTACTTTTTTTAAGCTCAGTATTACATTTAGCTTGTGGTGTGCTGCTATAATATATATATATATATATATATATATATATATATATATATATATATATATATATATATATATATATATATATATTCTCAAATTTAGCATGATGCATAGCCTTCCTCCCTACCTGAACTAATTGGGGTGGGAGCTAGGCATTGCTAAGCTAAGCTAAGCAGCAGCCCTTAGGCCCATTTTTTTTTTTTCCTGCTTGAGTGACCTCTTCTGTCTATCCATTCACCTTCAGTGAGAGGCCAGAGGTAGGGGACAAGCCAACTTGCTGGTCCTGCAAAGTGGCCTACCCATCTACACAGAACTTCCCTTCTCAGTGGAGCTTAGTGAACCATTACTGCAGGCTGCAGGAAGCATGCCACCACACACACTGACCCACCCCCCCCTACTTGTGAACTTGCACCATGACTGCACATGTTCGATGAGCTTGGACTCCATGGTTACAGCACCTCATGTTCCCTGTAGGTGTCACCAAAGCACTGAGCCATAGCTGGCTTCTTCCACTCATGAAGGGTAAGCCAAAAATGGTCACTTACATCCATCCATCCGCCCTTTCCAGGTCTCCATTGCTCAGGCTACTAACTGAGCTAGGGTCAGCTGGGTCATAGTCAGAGCTTTATCCTTTTGCTCCACAGAGCCAAGCCCTACTGATGACAGCTTTGTAAATTTCTGAGGTAATGCAAAGGGAATGCTTTATTTTAACTCTCTTTTGGTATTCAGTGTTCTAATTTTCTGGGTTTCATGCTGATCATATCAGTTAGCTGTCAATGATTCTGTAAACGTGCCTGATTTTTGCCTCATAATTTTTCCCTGTCTGTCATAAAACTTCTTATTTTCTGGAAAAATGCCAGACATAAGGAAATATTTAAAGAGTGTCTCTGTTTTGGGGCCTTTGACCCCCCCCCCCGCATTATATGTTTTTTTTTTTCCAGAATTGTCTAGGAAAGAAGTTGAGATCTATGGTTCTGTGAATGGTTGCCTTCACCTGCAGTGTACAGAATGTCCAGCCTTTAGATGCTATATATTTCAGCAGTTGAAGGATTTGTATCATAAATAGATACCATACAGTGCAAAATAACATGCCTTATTCTGAAGAAATTAAAACATTGACAGGTCTAGTGTACATCATTTTGACAGCATCAGTTTTCTAACTTTCTGACAGAGTGAATTTTTTAGAAGTGAGGTCCTCAAAAAATGAGTGAAGTCACAACCTCTTAACAGAGTTAATCGAGTGGGGTCCTACTACTAAGATAAACAGAATGAGGGGACCCCATCAGGACTGACAGATCCAGGGTGACTTACACCTAGATTATGAGAACTAAGGAGTCACAGCAAATTTAGCAAATCCTAGAGACCAAGTTCTCGACTGACCTTTAGCTTTGCATAAAGTAATCATACCCTGAATTTAATTTCCAGTTAATCACAGCTATAAATACATTTTAATAGGGACAGTTGTGATCATTCTGGAAATGCTGTTTCATAATGCACCAATTTATAGCTTACATGTCTGCAATAAATGTTGATTAATGTTTTCTGTTAAAACGTGTGTAAAAGAAAGCATAGGGGGAGAAAGCAGGGGGGAGGGGGTGGCTCCTGGTTGCCACAGGGTATGTAAGTAACTAAAACTGGCTGAGGTCACTGATGCTAAATTACAGTGATTGTACAACAGCAGTGTTCACTGAGTAAATATAGTTAAAAAATATATAGATAGAGAGAGAGAGAGAGAGAGATAGATAGATAGATAGATAGATAGATAGATAGATAGATAGATAGATAGATAGATAGATAGATAATAGATGTAGCTATCCATCCAGCTAGTTTTATATATATATATATATATATATATATATTTATATATATATATATATATATATATATATATATATATATATATATATATATATGTGTGTGTGTGTTTACGTGTCACTACTTGACTCTCTGCTGTAGAAAAGTAGTGATACATATATGTATACTTTTCTCCAATGGGAAGAAGCTGGAAATGCAAACAGTCTGTGATGGTTCTAATTTAGTACACCTGCTGAGGTTAACTCGGTCATTATAACAACTGGTCTGCAATTAGTAAACTACTTACTGTTTCAGAATAATACGTCATCCTGTGTTATTCAGTCTAAACTTGTGTCCATCTTGAAATGTTATTATACTACCCTTTAAAACTCACAGAAACATCTGTGCTAACATTTTTAGAGTTCTCTGGTGAGTGCTCATCAGTTTCATTTTGTATGTGAGAGACAATGTGGGCGGAGACTTCATCTGATACTCACAGAATGTGTAATTCTGTGTGTATTCCTGAATTTAGACTCCTTCATTTACAGAGCTTTTAAGAGTGGCGTTCGAAAGACATGCGTGAATGGGCATGCCTTCGCTGAAGGTTGAGCGTCGGGCTGGCAACTCGGCATCATAAAAAAAAAAAAAATCTACTGCCAATCATTAGCTGACCGCAGTTCCGATGTGACGACCCCTAAAAGCCGAAAGACACAACAACAACAAGTATCTAGAACATTGGTTAAAACAATAGAAGTAAGTCTTCTGGTCTTTAAGTAAGAGTCATTTGATTAACATCTAACAAACATCATTGCCTTGATGTAAAGCCCACCCCATTTGCAGTGAATAGCTTACTTCTGCTCTTTGATAATGCTGAGTATGTATTATTTTCCTTTTGTGACTGTTGTATGGTTTTGGTAGACTTACAGCATGCCCAGTGTCTGCCTGTCATGTTTTTTCAATAAATCTGTCTTTTTTGTAGAAACTTCTATATGGCACTCCTACCACAATGTTTCACAACTTTGAGAACCAGCTAATGTGACCGGAATCCTGTTTTGCTTTGCTACTGTACCCCTTTGTGTGGTGACACTAATTGGATATGCACTTTGCCAGCTTACGGATTTACAGATCAGTGAAACAATGGGACTAGATGTCTGCAGCACTGGTTCTCATGAAGCCTCTCTCACTTTGTTCCTTTGTTTGTTTTCTAAGCCTGTTTTGTTTTTTGTTTTTAAAGGCTGGCGGTTGGGGCTTTCTGGTGCCTCAACAGACATATGATGATTGGAAGGGAAATTTTCTGAATGAATGTTGACAAGCTAGATATAAGCTCTGGGAAATTGTACTAGACAGGAAGCCAAATCAGACAATAACTAAAGTGTTAACATTCATCTCAGTTTTTTTGTGCATGTGATATCATAACCCCCTTTTTTTATTTTGTATAATATGCTTCATATTTAGAAAGCAATGTGGTCTCATTTATTCTGATTTATATTTGATGCTTTGTAGCAAATGTAGGCACATGCCAATGATTGCTCAGCCTTTCTTTCTTTGTAGCTACCTGCTCACCTGTCTTTACCGGCTTTTTTATTCCATGACTTCCTCACAGAGCAGCAGAACCATTGCAAGAATCCATTTATCTTCATTATGACTTGCTTCACACTTGTTGAGAGGTTTAGGGATGACTGAACTGGCTGAGAAAGTAAACACACTCTGTGATTCTCTGGATCATATTTTGCATGTATTTCATTTCTTGCCTTCGTATCTGTATGACTTTAATGGTATGGATGCCCAGCAGTAATGTCCCATTTTTATTTTTAAACTTGTATGTTGCTTGTTATTTGGATGAGTGCTTGCTCTACCTTTCTACTTAGCCTTCAATATGAAGCATTTAAACAGTGGTACTCTTTGTCTCCCTCTCCTTGGACAGAGAAAAGAAAATATCAAATGATACTTTTTCTTTCTTCCTTTCAGGACTATCAGCCATGTATTTCCTTCAGCTCCACTGTGTGCTAGCTACTGATCTCTCATCCTTAATGTTAATCTATAAATGCATCTATAAACTCTTCAGTAAGTTTTTCCAGTCTTCCTCTTTCCAGCTTGCTTCTTCCTTCCTTAGTCCAGGGTTGCCAGATGTCCCTATTTGAGCGGGATTGTCCCAAGATCAGCAACCCAATCCCAAGTCCCATACTGTCTTTTGAAAATCCCGGTGAAACAGCCTCCACTTTGTGATTTTTGATTGGCTGATATACCGGCATATGGACCAATCATAAATCACAATGCGGAGCCACTTCTGCTTAGTGCTGTTTCAAAGGTCACAAAGGACCTGGACCTTTTTTTTTTGGTCTTCACTTAGCTAGAAGGACCTATTTTTTTTTTTTTTGTCCCTACCTGTCCCCTCAGAAATATGGCAACCCTGCTGGTAACATAGCTTTCCTTATATATGGCCCCAAAATCTGGAACAACATTCTTGCAGTAATCAGACCTACTCATACAGTTTGGAAATTTCCATGAAGATGATGTATAGTGCAGTTGTTTTCCAGTTGTCACCTAAATCTGGATTAAACCTTACAAAGGTCTTAGAGAATGCTTCAGTCTTTATAAGCATTGTACTTATAAAGTTGATAATAGGTAACCAGTTGGCATAATGGTTAAGGTCTTTGCATCTAATGCAGAAGGTATAAGGTTCCAATCACCTCTGGTCAATACCTGTATAGTGTTTGGATGTTCTCTCCTGGTCTCTGTGGGGTTCCCCCATCCTCCAAAAAATATACTGAGTATTTCCATTTCAAACTCATCCAAGAATGGAGATGTGGGCAGCAGCACAGACTCTAGATGGTGCCCTACAGGGGGAAGAGAGGTATATATCAATCGCCTTTGGCATCTAATGTGGTACTCAGTATCCTTAAGATAGGAGAGCATGGATCACAGGATGCATGTAGTGTCAGGGTTAGCCACCAGACAGTGTAAACAATTAGCTCTAGCTGATTTGGTTATGTTGCCTAATGTCGCCAAATGGGCATAGGTATTTGCTAGTGACAAGTGGTGATAAGTGGGTTGAGGACCCGGCCTACTCTGAACTATGCCAGTTCTATCTGGCAAATGGCTTGATGGTGGCCAACACATGGTTCAGCAAGGGAGACAGTTACATGAACATATACAGGAGTGGCCAACATGCAACTCAGGTAGATTTCCTCCTAGTAAGGAAAGGGCAGGGATGAGGGGGTAGAATCAGAGACTGCAAAGTCATAGCCAGTGAAACAGTTGCCCCACAGCATAAATTACTGGCTGCCACAATCAGCTGCAAGCAGTGGTCAGAGAAGGCTCTAATGCCAACAGAGACCAGGCTGAAGACCAGGAAGTTGACTGGAGACAAAGCACAACAGTTCAAGGAATTACTCAGGACTCCAGCACCTCAAGAAGAAGAGGAAATAGATGGAGATGAAGAAGAATGGCAGCACCTCAAACCAGCATGTGTGAGAACTACAGAACAGATATGGAGCCAAGCCAGGTATGGAAATAAGGTACATAAGAAAAGCTGGTGATGGAATGCAGAAGTCCAGGAAGCCATCAAAAGAAAGGAGTAGTGCAGGAAAAAGTGGGAGACAGAAAAGATGGACCAGGATAGGAAGGAAAACTGCCTGGCTAACAAAGAGGCTAAGAGAGGAGTTCCAATAGCAAAGAACAAGGCATCAGAGGCACTCTAGAAAGGGACTTAGTAGATGGCACACAGAAAGTCTGTCAGATTGCAAGGCAAAGACAGAAAGATAAAGAAGATAATCAGGCTCACTTCATAAGGGATGTTAGTAACAACCTGCTCTCCAGTCCATTGGACATCAAAGGTAGATGTAAGGAGAACTTCCAGCAGCTTCTGAATGATGAAAACCCTCGGAAGCTGTACTGCTCCAGATACACCCTACAATCAAAGAAGAGGAGGAGGTCACCATTGAAGAAGTAAGAACAGCATTAAGGAAAATGAAGTGAGGGAAAGAAGCAGGCTCAGATGAGGTCACAGCAGATATGCTAAGGATGTTTGGTGAGATAGAGGAGAAATGGCTCCTGAGGGCAATCATTGAAGTATGAAGAGAAAGGCATATCCCAGATGACTGGAGAATAAGCATACTAGTGCCAATCTTCAAGGACAAAGGGGACATTCAGAACTGTGGGCAGTACAGAGATATCAAACTCCTATCACACTGCATGAAAGTTCTGGAGAAGGTGACTGACAAACAAATACACAGAGAAGTAGAAAGTAAGATGGGAGATGAGCAGTTCAGATTAAGATCAGGATGCAGCACAACTGACCCAATGTTTGCAGTTAGACATATAGCTGAGATGAGGAAAGAGTCCAATGGGCATTCCTAGACGTGGAGAAAGTATAGGACAAGGTTACAAGCAGTAGCATAGCTACGGTGGGGCAAAAGGGGAAACTGCCCTAGTGCTCCAAGTAGGGTATAAACTGTAGTAACTGCTTGCTACAGTTTAAAAAAAAAGTTTTACTTTTATTTATTTTCTTTTTACTGTAATATAAGTAAGGAAGGTTGGGGGCAGGACATGGAAACAGAGCCTGAATGGCTGGGCAGGAGGGTGGGGTGGGGAGGCATGTCCTGATCTGGCCACCTGGTTGGAATGGTCTTATTTTTTTGCTATTCAATTAAAGAGCTTGGGGGGGGGGCATGTCACGGATAGGGTACTGTCTGCAGGACTGCAAGAAGAATCTTGCATGTTTTGCAGAAGTCACATGAAGTGGTGAGGCACTGATCTGTGGGACAGGTACAGGAACCTGGTTTAGTCAGCTATGCTTCTGGTCCCAAGAAAGATGATTTGGGAATTCTTGTGGTTGCTCAAAGTCCCAGAAACATTGGTAGAATTAGTGCAGGCTATGTACAAGGACCCAATGACTCAAGTATGAACTGTATTGAGTCTCACAGAGTGGTATACATTGGGAGTGGAGTTGCATCAGGGTTCAACTCTGACCTTATTGTAGTTCATACTTGTGGTAGACTACATTACCACATAGGCTGGAGGGTACAGATTGACAAACCTGCTGTATGTAGACAACATGGCTTTACAGGCAGACTCTGCAAGAACTGCAAAGGATTAGAGAATGGAATGCAAACTTGAAAGCACATGGGATAAAACTGAGTACAGATAAAGCAGTTGCAATGGCAGCAAATGGCAGAAATATGAGGAAACTGAGAATTAAGATAGAAGGGAAGATAGTGGAACAGGTTAACAGTTTCAAGTATCTGGGAGGGGTGGTTGAGGAAAAGGGAAGTCTGAATGAGGAGGTCAAGGTTAGAATCAGAGGGGCTGCAGCCAACTGGCACAGAGTGGCAGGGGTAGTGTATAACAGAAGAATGCAAAAGAAGCTGAAACATAAGGCGTACAAAACAGTGGTGCAACCAGTACTACTGTATGGTGCATAAACCTGGGCAGTAAAGGCAATGAAGTTGAGGAAGCCAGAGGTGAGGGAGATAAAGTGCCTGAGATGGGTGGTAGGATGTACACTGTGGCACAGATGAGGAAATGTGGACATCAGAGCAGAAGCCAGAGAAGATCCAATTGCAGGAAAGGTCAAGGAGAACAAATTACAGTGGTTTGGGCACATGTGCAGAAAAGCAGAAGACAATCAGTTGAAGAAGATTTGGGACAGACAGAAACAAGGCAAGAGGAAATGAGGGCATCTAGCAAAGAAGTGGATGGATTGTCTGAGAGAAGACCTGCAACAGTCAGGCATGAGTGTCGAAGAAGGTAGGAGAGTGACATTTAGTAGAGAGAGATGGTGACAGTTGACACGACACCCCAACCCCATGTAGAAAATGGGTAAAAGGGGGTTGATGATGATGATGATGGTGTTGTGACTATATAGTCCTCCAATTTCTTATCAACTGTCAGACTATTATTTTTATTTTATTATAATGTTATAGACTAGTATGGTTTATTTCCAAATACATTTCTTGTTACTTGGAAACTAACCTATATTGTATTGTGTTTTGATCTCCTTGTATAGTGCATTTGATTTCTGTGTCTAAGTAATGGCTGAAAATATTCTCTTTGAAGATATTTTATCAGTCATTTCTAGCTAGCTGCTCAAACAAAATAAATCTTACTTTGCTCTTGATGAGTGGAGGCTATATATTTAGTGACTGCTTATTTGGCTCCAGTACTGTATACTGTCTCCTATTAGGTGATGGTATTCACAATGGCACAGCAGGTAGTATTGTTGCCTCACAGCAAGAGGTTCACTGGTTCAATTTTTGGCTGTGGTGCCTTCTGTGCAGAGTCTGGTTATCTTCCCTGTGTTTGTGTGGGTTTTATCCAGGTACTCTGGTTTCCTCCCTCATACCAAAGACATTCAATAGGTGGACTGGATACTCTAAATTGGCCATAGGTGTGAGTGTGCATGCATATGTGTGGTGTGAGAGAACAACTGTGGCTTGACTACCCACCTGGTGGTGTAAGCATTGGCTCTATGATTGCCACTGTTGAAGTGACACCCCTACCCCATGTGAAAAAAATTGGAAAAAGGGGTTGTGGATGGATGGAGTCATATTCTTCCACTGTTCCAGTAAAGGCAGTCAACTTCTTTTACCTAGTTTCCTCTGTTGCATCATATTAAGGGACCTTTCCTATGAAACCTAGGTAAGGCTTTTCAGTTGTTTCACCTTCTTTAGGACATTTGCACTCTAGGCTGTTGCCTAGACAAATGATCCCCCCTCTACCAGATCTTGAAGACCATAAAAGGGGCTTCTTGAAGTCCCACATTTGAGGGCCAACAACCAACAAACAAACAAACAAACAAATAATCAAAAATAAGGTCTTCTTTAGCAAACTGCTTGCTACAGCTAGAGCAAGCATCTTGCTACTGTTGCTAATAGACATTGGGCTTCTAACTCCGACTGTGAATGTAATATCAGCATTCATTTATGTATGCACGATATCCTTGTGCCTTCATGAATGAATGTTGATACTGTACTAGCGCCTGCTGATCGTGCCCCCTAACATCTTGTGCTCCATGCAGCCATCCTTTTGCCCTGCACTAGTTACAGCTCTGTTTTTGTGCTCCAATGCCAATGAAGTAAAAGTGCTTTTTGTACATTGTGTTGGGGCTCTTGCCTCATTGCCGTATATTATTAAAAGGCCCAATGCTTCTCATAATATTTCTCACAGCACAGGTTACTGTCTTTTTAAAAACTGGGGGCCAGTTGTGATGCCAGCTAACTTATTTTTGTTTAACTTTGTTAATCAGGTAAGCCCACAAAATCCATGTCCTCTTTTCAATGGCATCAGAGCAGACTGGTTAAATGATTTGATCAGTCTCACAAGTTTAGCAAATGGAGACATGTAATCAAACCTTGGACTACAGACTGAATTAGCAGAATATTATCTGAACCATGTATGCTGAACTTTTGTCAGTCATTTCCTAGTACCTAAGTTCCCCCTGTATTTAACACCCAGATATGTGATTTTCTACCTTTTGGGGGTGACTCAGTGCAAAGATTTTGTTTCTGATACTGAAAAACCTGCCCTGTTCTGCAACTCACTTTGCACGCCTAGTGCCTCATTTAAACTCAGTTCTAATTCTGTCAGAAAATGAACCCTTTATTTATTTATTTATTCTTTTTTTATTGATCTGGTGGATGGGCCAGTCCATGGACCCTTTTCTGCCATGACTTCATGTAGAAAGCTCAAAAGTACAAGCAAAAAATTCAAATACAATATTTCAAAGATTGCAAAAGTATACAAAATTTGCTGTACCTTTTGTATAGGCTAAACTCTTCTGATGTCCAACAATTCAAAACCATTTAAAGTACCAAATATGCATGCAAGCGCAGTTACAGAGAAATTGCAGAGCCAGTTTTCATTGTTGGTGGAGATGGCTTAGGTCATCTGCAGAGCAAATAAAGGTTGAATCAAATGGTTAAGGAAACTTAGAGTGAGGAGGTACACAAATTGTCAGTGAAAACATCAAATAGGAGAAAGCCAAGAGTAAAGCCTTGGGGTATCCCCACAGTAACTAGATAAGAAGGGAGAGAGAGATATATGTTATGCCATTTCACAGATTGATGTGTGCTGGCTAAGTAGCTACTGAACCTCTGCAGAGTAGTTTGGGTTGCCCTACAAGAGACATTTGTTGCAGAGGTTGATAGGGTTGCCACCTTTCCAAATGGCCAAAGTGGGACATTTGTGCTGCAAACATCAGATTTTGCAGGGCAAAACATACCTACGGCCAATACAAAGGACAGAACTTCAGTTGTTAGCCTGAATAAAAGTTTATTCTTGTAGCATTTTTGTTCCTTATTCTGTTTCGTATAACATTTAGGTGTTTGAGATACAGAATAACTGTTTTATGCAACTATTACATACACTATAGAAAATATTTTTGTCCTAAAATCTCAGGACATTTGCCATTTTCTCACAATATTTTGCAGGACACAACTGCCTAAAGAGGGACTGTCTCTCGCAAAGTGGGACAGGTGGTAACCCTAGAGGTTGATATGTGAGGCAGTGTCAAAGACTCAACAACATGCCAGGGAAGAAAGATGAAACAGGTTATTCCCTGTC